>NC_142381.1:16704250-17004250 GCF_059441005.1 Hippichthys cyanospilos | reverse complement strand
TTTACATGTTCTCCCCGAGCCTGCGCGGCTTCTCTCCGGGTAGACATACTAAATTTTCCTTACGTGTGATTGAGTGTGATAATAGTTGTTTGTCTCTGTGTGCCCTGCAATTGGCTGACAACCAAGTTCAGGGTGTCCCCTGCCTACTGCCCGAATTCAGCTGGGATAGGCACAAGCAGGCCTGCGACCTTTGTGAGGATGAGCGGCTCTAGAAAATGGATGGAATTTTTAACATGCAATTGCTTGTGAAAAGGAAAAAAAAGTATTGTCAGTATTAGTATAATTTATTGTTCATTGATCACCTGGTTTTGTTTGAACAAAAACCATTTCGCTTCACATACGAGAACTCTGTGTAGCTAGAATGAGACGACCTTGACAGATAAGTGAGCGCAACGACGACGATGTATATCATTTTCTATTTGACTCCCTTGTTGTAGTTCCTCCCTTCCACGGCCTCACTTGTTCCTTCACTCTTACAAACCACCAAACTGTTGTTAAGACTTGTCTTTGAAGCTTCAAATTAAACACAAAAAAGACATTATGTCTTCCAGACTATTTTGCCGATCTTGCTTATATCCTATAAAATACTGCAATACTTGCTTGATTGTTTTGCTTTTTAATAAGTTCAAAGTAAAAATAAATGGGGACCTTACATTTATCAATTTTCTGTATGTGGTCCCCAGAGGAAAAAAAAATTGGACACCCCTTCTTTAAACTTTCAAAAATGAGAGAAAAATACTGGAGAAAAAAGAAAAACTTTCAAACCATTGACTTAGTCGGGAGAAATACAAAGCGACATGTTTGAGGGAGCTGCTGTTTCCTACAAAGTGTGAATTTTAGCACTGACCTACTGTTAAGTGGGGGTAGGGTAAAAGGGATGTGAGTGGCCGAATCTGAGCAGTCTGGGGGTGTGGGGGGCAGGGGCTCAACTGGCCAAGGGGGTAATTAGCGGCGAGGCAGTAATGGCGTCTCTTCACCAGAACAGGAAGTGCGGCAAAACCGGGCTGTTTACACTCGGCGGCGCTCGTTCCGCTTGCCACATTCTGTCACCCTCATATCCTCTTCTTGGCGGGAGCTGTCTGCAGCCGGACTGCTATGTCCACACAGACGACGCAATAAAACGCCATCAATACGCCCCCAATCTCCACATGGCTGCGGACTCTTTGATCTTAAAGAGACACTGCGCCAAGTCCATCTTCCTATTGTGCTCTTTGTCTTTTTTTTGGGCACCTAAAATGGCAGGTCGTTAGCGTACACCACATGGAAAGTCAGCGTTAATCCTTGTGCAGTACTGTGTTCATTTTTTGGACAAAATCTTTCATATTCTACATGTAGTATTTTACCCAAGGGATGGCAGTGGGGATGGTAGTGTGATAACTTAGAGGTCAAGCCATGTTGAACTTTGACATGTTGTCACCATCTGGGTGAAATTTCAGCTCCCTAGTGTCTTCTTTCATGGTTTTCCTTAAAAATTGGGCAAAAATGTTTCTTCTGCCGCAACCGTAAAACAAATTTTCCGGTAAGCTTACAATTAATTCACCTGATAAAGTCTGTTTTGTTGTTTTGCTGTACTACATTAAATGGTAATTGCACATTCACGGCAGTAGCACTATATTTTGTTTTCAGCCCAATTCAGTTTTCAATTAAATTTTGCTTTCATTCTGTTACGAAGAAAACGTTAATAGGTATTTTTTGATGAACACTATTGAAAACTGATATTGAATAATAATCCTTGTTCTTTTGATGTTTTCTTTAAAATGCTACCAAAATAACTTTTCATCAGTAAGAAATGAATATTTTCCCAAAGTTCATTTCATAACGTAATGAATACAGCATCACAGTTACTCAGGTAATTACAATCATAGTTCACCAATTTTCTGGGTTTGGTCATGTGATGTTCGCAAGCTGACTTGTGATTGGTTGTCCCCTTGGCAGAGGTGATGTCATTTTCAGCAAGCAAGTAGCAAAATTCGTTTTTAGTTTGAAAACGTCATTAAATCTTTATTTATAGATAAAATAATTGTTTACTCCTGGAAATTGTTAAATACGTAAAGTAACCCTTTAGGAGTACGTTACAGTCAGTAGTTTTGCTTTTAAAAGAATATGTCCATTCTTTATACAAGGACGATATAAAGTGAGACACATAGTGTATTGTAAGGCAGATAGATAGGGTATATGAAGACAAAGGTTGACTTTGTTTGGCTGTTGCATTCCTCGCCAGTTAGTTCAGCGTACCTGGAATGCAGGCGACAAGATGATCCTATCTCAAGTCAGCAGCTCGGGCAGGCGATACAATTTCTAAATGTTCAGTCACTTCAAGGACAGGACGTCTCTCCTTTATCAATCTCGCGACATTCGCAAGTGATTGCGAAGATGAGAACAGGCCGGGAGTAAACAGGGTGGGGTTAAAGGTCAGGGGTTAGGATAAGGCAAGCTCAGGATGCGGGGCTTCTTCCCAGGTGCTACTCAGCGGGAGATCATCATTTATTTCCATTTTAAGAGTAATTTTTAGATTCCGATGATTACACAAACACGGTGAGAATGCTTGCCAATTATAATTTTACTCATCAAACAGTAGTTTTGCTCGTCTTTGTCTAGTGTGTTCTCATTGTGGCCTGGTTTATCTTTAACATCGTACTTTGACCATTTTTGGGTCTTTTTTGTTGTCGTGGCCATCTGGCTGAAATTTCAGCCCCCGTGTCTTTTATTTTATTTTATTTTATTTTGACAATTTGTGGGTCAAATTCTTTCACATCATTCTCGCAGTAATTTAGCCAAGGGACAGCACTCTTCTGGAAGTGTGATAAGTGGTTTTACCATGTTGAAATTTGACATGTTGTCGCCATCTGGGTGAAATTTCAGCTTCATAATGTCTTCTCTCAATGTTTTTCCTTTGATGAGAATGCCCTTTATGTAAACATCAACACCAAAGATTGGATAAAATACCAAAACAAGGGCTAATGAAAAAGAGCAACTGTAAAAAAATTAAAAGTAGGGCTGTCACATTCGACTATTTACAAAATCGATTATCCTATTGATTATTCCATTGATTAATCGGATGATATTTAATCCTGCAGTATTGTAAAACAACTTTTCAAAATTACCTGCTTATCAACCAATTATTGTTTTTTTATTTGTCTTAGTGTTTAAAAAAGAAGCTAAGCAACAAAAAAAGGTGCGTTCTTCATCGTAAGGTAAAAAAAAAAAAAAACGTAAGGCAGGGACGTTTTAAACCGGGGATCCACTGTAATCAGTTTTGTCAATTTGCGTGGTATGAGTTTTTTGTTGCTTAGTTTCTTTTTTAATCACTAAGACAAATAAAAAAACAATAATTGGTATATATATATATATATATATATATATATATATATATATATATATGTATGTGTGTGTATATATATATATATATATATATATATATATATATATATATATATATATAGAGAGAGAGAGAGAGAGAGAGAGAGAGAGAGAGAGAGAGAGAGAGAGAGAGAGAGAGAGAGAGAGAGAGAGAGATAGGTATATATAAATAATAATCCATTTGTTGTTGATTATTTGATTAATTTTGATCGGTCTAAAGACAATGCAGACAAAATTTTGCAAAGGAGTCACTAAAAAAAATGTACAAATAAGTTGATTCAACTAAGTTGCATGTTCCAATTAATTTGTTCTTAATTTGAACCTGTCACAGACTTACAAAGCATTATATTACATTTGCTAATTTAAAATATCACATCCACCATAAAGTACCCCAATTTGAGATCCCCTAGTCTATAGTACACACTTGTGCTCAGCACTGATGATATGAATAAAAATTAAGAGCCCAAGGATAACTTCAATTTGAAGTATGAATTTCAAGCCGAAATGTTTTTAGAGAAATCATTCTGTTCTTCATTCTTTCTTTTTTCTCTTTAGGTTGATGTTCATGCAGGAATTTCCTTTGCCTTCTGCAATCCTTTTATTCACAGCCTCATCTTTCATCAGGAGTGTGAAATTGCTCACAGCTCCATCATAGAATCTCCTTGTTGCCACCCCTGACTGTGGCAGCTCTCACAATGCAGGTCCAAGTCGACCCTTGACCTTTGATGCTAATGGCCGGTGAAGTGGCTAGGAAAAAGCGCAAAAACTCTGTATGTGTGTGAGTGCGTGTAGCTGGTGTCTCTGGATCAGCCACAATGCATGTAAATGCTGATCCGGGTTACTAAGCCCAGTTGTGCCGTCTTTGTCAAACAGGACACAGAACAGTGGGGTTGGGTTCCTTTTGATAAACATTTTGGGAGAGCCCACTTGGTGGTTCAGCTCCAACATATTCCACTTAGCCCCCCCTGTTAAACATCAGCCGCTGACTTGCCTTTGAAGTGGCACCCGGCTCATTTCCCGACCGCCCTGAGGATGGCGGTCTCCTTTGACCGGCTGCCCTGTCCCACAACTGGCTCACTTATTTTGCCTGTCCCAGACAAGGTGAGAGAATCAAGTGGAAACAGACCCACAAGGGACCAGCCGGTGCAAGCCTTTTAAGCGGCAAACATTGCGAGGAACATGACTTGAATGAGAATCTTAATAGGGTGATCTGGGTGAAAATCTATATGAGTTGGTCACAAGGTTGCCCTAGCAACCATCATGTCATTTAGTAATGTTAGCTTTAAGTCTCCGCCATCCTCCCTGCTCTCAGTCTGAGTTCCCCTCCCCCCTCTGTGAGAAGGGTCTGGCTGCATGTCCTGCTTGCAATGACAGGCTTTTGTTTGAGGCCTGACTCGGAGAGCATATGGCAGGTGCCCCTCAGCCCCTCGGTTCCTCCCCGCCCCGGGGCTCTGGGGCCTGTGGAGGTGCAATGTGTGTAGTCAAGAACCCAGACTTTTTCAGGATGCTCTTTTTGTTTATTTCTTATGTGGCTGTGCTCATTTTACTTCTGGAAACTATTGGGTCCCTGGGACTCGCAATACTAAAAGGCTATGGGTCTCAACAGAAATATTTGGAGTCCCAAAAACTGCGAAACAAAAAGGAAAAAGTCAGTCTTAAGGTTCAAACCGCATTTACAAGACGTGAGCCAAAAAACCCCCCACAATAACAGATATTAATTAATGTCACGGTAGTATTATCATCATCTTAATATCACAACCACTGATATCCACTGATGGTAGAAAAGTCCGATTTTTACTTTTACTTTTTACTTTACTTTGACTGTTCGTTTGTCTAGCTTCAACATGACTGTTGTGTTTCACTTCTCGAGCTTCTGAAGCACTTTGTTTTTGCTTTTTACTTTCTGAATCATTTTTCCCACATTGTGTATTATTTTACTTGTCAGTGATACTATAAAAAAAGACGTTGTTTCTTGACCTTGAGACAGCTTTTTTTCCACTAACGAGATCCTGCAAACAAAATCTCACAACAATGAGATCTCAAGTGAAAACGAGACAACATAAGTTTAAACAAACATTTAAGATTACAAAAAAGTTGTAAAATTTTTCTTAAGTGGTCAATTTTTGCTGAATAAAAGAGTACAGTAAATGGATGATGATTAATATTTTGATGTGAAAAAAAAACTGCGTTTGATGGATGCACGTTGATTTGAAAGTATGCGTCCCTGTGAAAAATTACGCGTTTATGACGCAGGCAAACGAGAGTGAGGTATTCAAGAATCAGTTTCAGTGAGATTAAAGGCAAAAATAAACTATATTTTGGTGTTCATAACATGTTTAAAACATTAACGTTGATTCTTAGATAAAATAATCAACAGATGAATCAATCGGTTATAAAATAATTGTTAGTTGCGGCCGTATTTTTCAAGGGGTTCATTTAGATTTCAGTAGCTTGTGAAAGTGCGCACGCATATTCAAGAATTCAGGATGTGCGATCATTCCGGGACATCACAGCCTTTAGATAAAAAGTAATGTGACATTCCTCAGGCATGCTTGAGGAAAACAGCAAGGTTCCTAAATAAATGCTTCCAGCAGCCAAATAACACTTATTCCCAAGGGGGGCAGGGGGAACTGAAAATCAGACTTTAATCTTACTACAGAAAAAGAAGCTCATCCATTAACAAACACCCACCCAGAAAAACACAATGGGGTAACAGGATTAAGCTGTGACTACTGGTAGCCACAATGGGACTCGCAATTAATTAACCAGAACATTTTTAAGAAAGAATGAACGTGGCTGTCTGATAATTAAGCCAAATTCAAAGATAACCTCGTGACAGAAAAAATAAAGACCACTTGGAATCACTTTCACATCTTCATCAATCATGGCGGAAAGCGACCTGGTTAAAGGGAATGCAGAAACCCATCAAACCCATCACAATCAAAAGATTCAATCAAAATGAACGACTTAATCTTTTTAGTTCTTTCCAGAATGAGATGACAACATTTCCAATCACTCTCGAAGCATTTCTTTCCATCTAACCTCTTTCTTGTCTCATTCTAGTAAACCCAACCCAAATGCAAGACTGATTGCAAGCAGAGAATTTTTACTCGCTAGCACCCAAACACAGGCCGTGTCTTCCGAAGCAAGTGGGCCCCGTTCCAGACATTGTCATTAGTCTAATTACCCATGATGTCAACGGTTGAATTCTAGTGTCAAAAAAATACATTAATTTAAAAAATCACTGCCAAGTTTGTCACTGTGATTTTTGTATTAATAACAAGTATTATACTTGTATCAGCATTTTAAACATGTTTCTTAAAGTGATAGTCCACTTATGTAGTCGTTTTCAGCTGTAAAAACGGAATTATTTTGTCTATAATTATTTTGATAACTAAATTATTTAATGACCAATCACAACTCACCTGCTGGTCAGGTGATGTTCTCAAGTTGATTTGTGATTGTGTCATTAACAGACCCTTTAGCATGTGATATTCAGCGAGTTTGAAAATGTGTTTTTTAATGCATTATTTGTCATGGAAAAGCAATGTTCATCAAATTAATTGCACAAAATAACATTGTATTGCTGAAACGGCTAAATAAGTGAACCTATCCCACAATACGATAATAATAAGACTATTTTTTAAGTGTTACATCACATGTAAAACCTCAAACATTTATTTTTTTAAGTGTTACTTCAAATGTAAAAAAAAAAAAAAAAACACATTTCAGCCCAATGTAAATGTAATTGAACAGGGGAAAAAAAAAAAAGTATAAAATGTGCACAAAATACTGTACTTATTATTGCTGTGGTCACAAACTACCGAAACCTGCTATGAAGAGGTAATTGAAAAACTGCAAAAAATGTATACAAAATACAGTACTTATTACAGCTACAGTCACAAACCTGCAGTCCGGGGACATTTTTGTCCCCCAATCTGATATTTGGTGGTACCCTACTTAACATTGAAGTTTAATATGAGTTGTGAGCCCACATTTTTTACCAGGTCATTGCCCTAGATTGTTAGTATTTTTTTTAATCACATATTGGCTAACCGCCAATTTCAAGATGGAATGTTTTGTTGCGCACCCCGACATGTCGATTTGAGTAAAAGTTGGACTTACTGGCTAAGAGCAGACAGGACAGGGCAATGACATAGAGCTGCTTGACGGCCACATCGTAGTGGTCCATGAAGAGGTCCAGCAGGTAGACGGCCAGGTGGCGCGCCGTGGGACATAGCTGGTAGCGATTACTCAGGATGGCCAACAAGTCTGCAAAATAGCGGCGCATGCCGATTTGCGGCGAATGAGCTCGGAAGACGGGCAACTTCAGCTCCTGGAGGAGAGAGAGAAAAAAATGTAAAATTATGGCGGTGGTAGGGTGTGCAGGAAGCAGTAGAGAAGCGATATGGCGTTAGAAATGATATGTGTAATAAGATGTAGAGTGAAATCTTGTAAGACGAGAGCACCCTATTTCTCATCCATGCGCAGTATGAGACGATGAAAAATGTTTGCTGTTTTTTTGTTTTTTTAATAAAAACAAGGCTAACTAAAAGGTGCAGTTTTAGGCGGCAATATTGTTTTTATTTGACGTCACTTTGTCTTATGGACCAAAATTTTACGGGAAGAGATTTGTCTAAAATCTCACCACTGGTTCAAAAGAGGAAAGTCATTCGCTATAAAATACCATTTAAATTTAGTCTTAATAAGAAGAAATCATATATGTAATACACGCACACACATTTAACTATTTTATCCAAAAATACACAAATTGGTGACTGGTGAATTTCAAGTTCCCTATATACTGCACTTTTTTTTTTTTTTTTAATTAAAAAAAAAAGATGAAAATGCAGTTTTAGGCAGCACTTTTTCTCATGGACAGAAATTTTAGAGGGAGTCATTTGTCTAGAATCGCACCATTGTTTCAAGAGAGAAATTATATTGATTACTTAAAAAATATAAAGTTGGTCTTTCATAATTAAGTGGAACTGAGTTATTGGGAATACAGTATGCTGTGATTACTTTCAAATCACCAGTGTGGCGACATTTTGGCCCTTCAGTTTGGGCAGTTTGTAAATACTGAAAAAAAAAATAAAATTGGAAAATATGCCATACATCGCAACTCACGAGAGCTATATGCATGTCGTTTTAAACCATTCAGTAAAAGGAAAGATCTCAGCGTAGTAACATATGAAAAATGAGACCAAAAAAATTGTCGGCGTGTATTATGCATTAGGTATACATGTGATCCATTCTTTTTATTGTATAATATGTATCTTATTTATTGTTCTTTTTTATCTATTATGCACTAATCAGAGTAGCAGGCATTTTATTCTATAGTCTCTTTTGCAGAGGAAAATATATATTGGGCATTATTTTATATTACATTTTTTGTTCTCGTTTGAATTTGTGTTTTGCTCCATCAGTATTGTTGGGTTACATTACTCCTCAAATTCTGCTTATATCACATCTTGATTAAGGTGTCACCTCATTCCAATTCCATTTATTCCACTCCTTGGTTGCAGCGAGGAGGAGCTAATTTGGGTCACTGAAGAGGTCTTTGGGTGTTGGTGTCTGTGTGTGGTTGGATGGGTTGGGGGTGGGCGGCGGAGGCAGATCTTCTCAAAGATGGAGGAGTGGATAGGATTAGGTTACAACCCTAGCACATCTCGTATTCATGTCCAATTAGCTGCATGTGCTCCCAAAGTGGAAGGAAGATCCTCAGGAGCATTAGTATTGAATCAGCCTCGGCGTCTCTTCACTCAGACAGAGAAAAAAAAAACAAAACGAGGACAACGCAAGGCCCCAGTTTTGCATTGCAACAAACTCGCAAACAAGGTCCGTTGGCTTCGCTTAAGCTGCTTAGAAAATATTTGCGCTTCCAAAAATTGTTTTGCTCTCTTCGAAATACAATAAAAACAAAGGCTTTTGATTTGGATGTATTTGGAGATCGGGGATTGCCAGAGTAATCCTATTTGAAATGAGCAAAAATCAAAACAGAGCTTGACTGAAAGCAACAACTCCGCAGAACAAAAAATTCTGTGAGTGCAGAACTCTGGTAGGATTACATGAAATGTCGCTTATTTATCTCGAACACCAACAAAAAAAAAAAACTGATCTTCAGAGTGACTCTTCAATGGAATCCAGAAATAAACAGTACCCCATCCACCCCCCTGAAATCCACATAAAGCAACTCCACCCCCTGTGCTAGAATCCACCCTAGCATCCAGTCTGCCCCAAACTCTCCTCCCACTGCTTCAGCCCCTGCCTCCCGTCCATCTGTCTGTCTGGGGGTACAAGGGCTGCAGGAGAACTGGTGTGTGTGTGTGTGTGTGTGTGTGTGTGTGTGTGTGTTCCAGGGGGGGGGCGGAGAGGTGCCTTTGTGGAGGACCTGCACCATAATTAAGGATTCCACAGCTGCCTTTGACTGATTTGCATGTCTGATCATTTGCCACATGCTCCACAGTGCCACTATCTCCCACATCAGGGCATTAGCGCCGCAGCAAACGTCATTAAGGACGATGGAAGAGACTGGGGAGGGGCGGGGGGCACTATGCAGGAAACCAGAACACTGCAAGGCACGTTAACGCTCTAAATTCCACTAGGGTTCATGTTTTTATTGTGCCTCCTCTTGAAATTCCACGCATGCAATCAAGAACTCACGAAGTTGACAACGGTTGAATGAATGATTTAGTATAGAGGTTTGGTCCGGACAATAAGGCACAAAAATTGCAAAAATAAATCCAATAATTATTTATTCAAAAGTTTATTTAAAAAATCTTGTGGACAATGCTTCCATCAATACTGATTTAAATCATTTTTGACATAAACTGAAAATTCATGGCTTGTGTATCACTTACTTAGTCAATTTATTTTGTCATTTTTAGGGGTAAAAAAATAATATTGTATCTATAATTGATGTGATAACTACCGTAATTCCGCAAATATACCACGCACCCATGTATAGGACTCACCCCAAATTATGGGCTCAAATACTGGTATTTGTTATGTTACCATGTATAAGACACATCAAAACTTTGGCAACAATGTAAAAATTATAGCTTAACAGACTAAATCTCATCTTCCTAAAGTCATATTTTCTTGTGTTCATATCCATAAATTATTTGTTGCGGTTAACTTTTTTTCTGATTTCCCACATTGTCAGCAGTCAATGAACGTAGCGCCAGTGTAACGTTGAATGTTCGAGCTCGAGTTCAGTGTGTCATAAATACCCAAGGTTGTGCAGCATCCATTTTCCACCAAGTTTATGATTGTGTGTATATGCCAAAAGACCACAATTAATAAATGAATCAAATGAAATGCCTTGCCTTCTCTAACGGGTGCACACAGCTCTATACCTTGCCACTCCTAATTGAATCAGCTAGAGACATCGTAACTTTTACATGATACTCTCGGTTTTAGTAATATTCCCATGTGTGATTAAGGATGAACTCGGACCATGGTTCAGTCTGCTTGTTTCTATTATTGGAAATGATGCCGTAACAAACTCAGCTAACACTAGCCGCTGTTCGCTGCAACAGGCACTGGCTGCAAACAGCCAACTGACATCCGCTCTCTAGCTTGTCCCGTTACAGTAATTATTCTAAGTAAGGATACGGCCGATATAAAAAACACATATGTGCATCAAAACTCAGCTTACGTGTCACACCCATACTTGTGGCCTTCATTTCTGGGGAAAAAAAGTGCATCGTATATTTGGGGAATTAGGGTAAATTATTAAAAACAATTTTTTCCAGTTGCTGTCTACTGAAAATGACATCACTTATGCTTAAGGCGCTGGTAACAGCCAATCATTGTTCACCCATTGGTCATGAGATATCATTAGGATGGATTAATTAGTCATTACTTGAGTCTTCAGCACATGATATCCTTTTCAGCAAGAGGAAAAGGCATTTTTAAAGTATTAATTGTAGAGTGAAAAATAATTCTTCATCAAATCAAATTACGTCATTCAATCCCAAAGACATAATTTCACATTTTTAAGAAGCTAAACAATTCAATTCAATATATAACAGTGTTCCCTTGTTTATCGAGCAAAGTACAGTAGAGGATTGAACCTTTTTTTTCTTTGTGGCTTTTGTCCCCATTCTTTTACTTTGTTTCTTTTGTTAAAATAATAAGTAAATAAAGACAATTTTTTTGTCTGGTCTGACTTAAGAATAATAGAGAGGTAAACCTTCACAAAGCCATGCTATAAACGAAAATCCACATAAAAAGCATTTACATTTGATTTGTTTTATGGTTTTGCTATTGTTCCATTGTTTTAGTTTGAAAACAAATTCTATTCTATTCCGTTTAAGAAATAAACACACAAGTTTCTTTTCTGACAAATATCAAGAAAAACAGCTGCAATAAAGTTACATGAGCTCAAATGAAAAGCCACGCAAAACATTTTTGAATTTTGTTTCTCTTTCTGAAAATAGTTGAATGACTTAAGCAAGTCAGCATGATTTTTTTTTTAAATTGTCAATTTTGTCTTTGCCTTATTTACCATACAGATATATGTCTTCAGATTTTCAGAAAGCATTGGACGACTTTGCCACTTCATTATTTTAGGCAACAGAGAAACCAGTCATGCTGTTTCAAAATAGATGCATGGAATCTGTGTGTCAGACATGCACTGAAGGAAATTGTTTGTTCCACGCCTCACTGTTTGCGTGCGATTCTGCTCCGAAGCCACAGCGGCCTAACACAACACATCTCGGACATCTCGGGTTTATTTGCAGCTGACGGCTCACTGAATCAGAGCTTGTCTTTCTCAATACATGATTGTGCAAGAGAATGTCTACTTTTGTGCTCAGAAACATTACCGTCAAAATCTGATACCTTCCCTTCACTGAAAAACTCATCTATAATATTTTGTCTGGGTGTGAACAATGGCATCATCGGGAAGGTGCCAGTCGAGCAACAGATGTCTCAGTTAAGTTGACATGGGGGAAGAAATAGTATCATGCTTAAGGTTAATTAAGACATTCCCAATTAATGAGTCTCAACTCAGCCATGTAATCCTATTTAGATCATTTTAAAACGACAACTGTGCCGTGTAATTATATTTACCCTCCGACATTTAAAAAAAAAAAAAAAAAACGAGTGGGACAACCACATTATCATCTCAGGAAAGCTACAGAAACATTCGCAGCTTCGTAAAAAATGAAAACCATATCGGCATTTTATGGGAAAAACTGTGGCCAATTCTGATTATTTTCACAGGGTAAAATCAGTCAAACAATTTATCTGGATGCCCTACTAAAAGACCCGAGTAGTGATAAAAGAAATAAATAAAAAAAACATGAGGGCTGCTACTAAAAGATCATATTGATAATTACGTAAACGTTCTATTGTTTTGTCGAGAGATGCTTCAATACCATTTTTTTTGGACCGATACCAGTATGAGTACTTACTCTAGTGAATACGAATACTAAGTACCGATGCAACTGATAATTTTAAAACCAAATTCCAGAGGACTACGAGTACGCTGAAAAAAAACACTTTAACAAAGAAGACAAACAACAAGTCACACCCCAATGGTGTGTTGCAAAGGCTGACTTATGAAATAACACACCAAATAATACCGACTTCAATGCAATAGCCGATCAACGACCTTGAGACCTCTCAAATACCTTTTTAGAGCACACTATTAAAACAAAAAAAAAAAATCATAATCAATTGCCAGTTAAAAACCCAAAGCATTGAAAGAAAACACTAAGGAGCTGAAATTTCACCCAGATGGTGACGTTGAAATGATGTCAACAGATGTCAACGTTTGAAATGGCATGACCACTTCCAGTAGTGTGTCATCCCTTTGTTAAAATATGGCAAGTAGAATGTAGAATAATTTGTTCGAAAAATTGACACATTACTGGACAAGGGTTAAGAACGCTAAGAAATTGCTAATCAAGGGTTAAGCACGCTAAGAAATTGCTAATCAATCACGCTGTCAATTTTATAATACGCCACAAGTCTCCGGAGTTAGCGCTAGCCGCTTAACTACAAGGTGTACGTGATGCATTCGAAGCTGGAAAAACAACCGAATAAATGAATGTTTTTGTCAGAGGAGACAAAAATAATAAAAGAAAAAGCAAGCCAATCCGGATAAAAGGACAAAGATAACACAGGCCCGACTTTCATTCGCTGGCGTGAATTCAAAGACAGTGATTGCCAACCAAACAAGTATGTAACTTTCAATGCCAAATTAAAATGCTAATGTTAGCTATCAGTAATTTGAGTGGTAGTTGTCTCATTCATTCTTCAGTCCAAATGTAGGCTTTTGGGAGGTCAGGCTTTCACGACGCTATGCGCCGGGCATTATGGGAAATGTACACATCTATTCCTCAAAACACTGCCGCTTTTGCCCATACAGTGCAATCATAATCAAAGAAAACTAAAAGTTTTCATTTCATTCCAAATTCAGGCGACTTGGTGGTCAGGCTTCACCAGTATTTGCTGGGCATCATGGGAAATGTAGTTGTCTATTCCTCAAAACACAACTAATTTTGTCTATACGGTGCACTCATAATCAAGGAAAACAAAGTTTCTCATTCAGCCAAAATGCAGACTGCTGGAAAGTCAGACTTTTATGACACTATGCGCCGGTCATCATGGGAATTGTAGTTGTCTATTCCTCAAAACACTACTGCTCTTACCAATACGGTGCACCCATAATCAAAGAAAACTGAAAGTTCTTGATTCAGTCCAAGTGCAAGCTACCAGGAGGTTGGGCTTCATGACGCTATGCTCTTGGTATGATGGGAAATTGAGTCGGGTATTCCTCAAAACACTACTGCTTTTACCCATACGGTCCACCCATATTAACAAATATTCAGCAGACCGTAGAGTAAAACAACAAAATCAATAGACTTTTGGGAATTAATTACATTTAAAAATTTCATTGATAATATATTACAAATTGAGCTGTATACTGTATTTAGGTTTGTGCTTTTGAGCATGTATAGACGCCAGAAGAACAGGCCTGACTGGCCCTGGCAGTCAACCAGTGATAAAAGTGGGATTATCTGTTTCTCCATCACAGTTATGTTCATGCTGTCAACAAGATAAGAGCTGCTTGGCAAGGTGAGCTCACCTTGATGCGGAGAGACTGATGGATGTCTGCAGCCAGTTGTCCTTTCCACCATTGCGACTCCCTTTCCATTTTTTCCCATCCAGGGGACACTTACAGGATCTTCTAGGACCTGCAGAGACACACGTGTTCCAAAACATCAAATGTCAAGTTGACATGATACCACTTTTTCTCAATATACAGCCTTGGTTTACAAATACCCTTTTTTTAACATCACATTTTTAAGAGCATGCAATGACATGATGAGGTGGACATACGAAATTGCCCTTAGGTACGATTGGTTGTGTGAACGGTTGTTCGACTCTGTGTGCCATGTTATTGGTTGGCAACCAGTTCAGGTTGTCCCCTGCCTACTGCCTGAAGTCAGCTGGGATAGGCACCAGCAAGCTTGCGACCCTTGTGAGGATAAGTGACTATAGAAAACCAATGGATGAATTGAAAGGTGACATCACATAACTCTATCACTCCCCTAGGAGTAAACTCTTTTTCCTTGTTGTTAATTGGTTAGTGCTGTAATTGAAAAAGGACTACAAAATTAGACAAATATTGTCAAAAGAAAAACTAAATATTTCTGTACTAACATGGCAAAAAATATGGAAGCAGCGGAAGTAAATACAGCAAATGGGAGGAGGTTTTAATATTAGGCTTCACTAACAATATAAAATACACTGTACATTTAAAAAAACAACAACAATTTTAAAACAAGGGTATTTGGATACACTTTCTATGTCTTTAAAATATTGTCAAGGTGTCGAATCGAGACTGTATCAGCAAATCCTCGAGGCCAAAAAATTTTGATTGGGTCATCCCTAGTTTTCAGCTATATTGCATTATATATATTCTAAATAACACTTCTTCAATAAAAACAAGAATAAAATAATGTTAGGGCAGAAACAAATGAATTACATTAGCTTTTAATTTCATGGGAAATATGGCTATATTTGAGAACATTTCAAGTTACAAATGGGCACACAGAAGTTCTTAAGGACTCAAATGTATTTAGTTGCAAGGGGCATTCTAAGCATTTTTTAAGATGAGAAAAGTACACAGATGTTGGAGAAAAAAAAAACATTGGCAAAAAGAAAAAAAATGTATATTTATCTGTACTAAACGCAACATGGCAATATATCTGGAAAATAATGATGAATGATTATTAAAATGAATTGCCAAACATCTTAATCTAAAAAGTTAATATTCGGTGTTATGTTGCGGCCATTTCCAAACATTGGGAATTTAAAGGGCTCCAGCACGCGTCTGATCAAAGGCATCAAAGAAGCTTTTTGATAAGCCTTTGAAGTCATGAATAAAAACTACAAATCCCATTCGGATGGCTTTTCTAACACGTTAGCAACAACACACGCTTACACACAAGTTCGAGAGCCCCCCAACACTCGTGTTAAAAAAAAGAAGAAGAAAGAACTAAAAAGAAACGGGGCGATAAGGCGCACGTCGTGATCTCGCTTAGAAATCGGACGCGTTTCGTTTTGAGTAACATTTAAATTAAAACTTTCCAAATGTGATTTTGTTGTACGTGCCACTCACCGTTCCGACGGGAATGTCCCCCCTCCCCAGACCCCTTTGTCTCAGTCCGACATCCTGAATGAGAACTCCGCTTCGGCTCAACTTTGAAGAAAGCCCTCTCTATTGGGCCAAAGGGTGGAATTGGAGTACTCGGAACAAGTTCCCTCAAAGGTCACTGACTCCGAATCCAGACTCGGAGCTTTTTGCCGGCTGTGTTGACACTTTTCCCGAGCGATTTTCTCCGCTGTGACAAAGTCGCCGCTCGGCTGCTGCACCAGCTGCCGCCGTTGCTGCGCGAGGCTCTTGCGCTTGGCTAGGGTCCTTCCTGCGGGATGGGAAATGTAGTCCTCTTCAATGTTAAAGAACTACAAAGAACCCTTTTTCCCATCGTTTTCCTTGCTGACCTCGACAAAGACTGTTAGTCTCACCAATATCACAATACTCAATTCCATTTGACAATATATGAAATGTATTAAACATAAAATAAACGGATGTGTCACAATAAAATGGATATTCATTGTTCAAATTTGAGTTCAGCGTTTGTTCGTTTTCAGCGCCGTCCTGTTTCAGAAATCGTCCACTCAAACCAGGAATGTCGCAATAATACCTATACCATTTATCTTTGTGGAACGCAGTAAAAACAAATTCGATAAGGTAAACAATGCTTGAAAAATATGACAAGCCGTTAAGTATTTTTAGTGTGTGTGTGTGTGTGTGCGCGCGCGCGCGTGTGTGTGTGTGTGTGTGTGTGTGTGTGTGTGTGTGTGTGTGTGTGTGTGTGTGTGTGTGAAAAATGTAGGATTGCAGTTAAATTTGTGGCATTCAAATTGTATTTAAACTTTGTGCCTGAAATATTCGATACTACATGAAAAAAAGTTATTTTGCTTGACAATATCCAATAGTTTGTCATTAGAATAAAAAATGTAAAAGTTTAAATAATTTTAAATAAGAAAGTATGATATCTGTAACAGTCAACTAATAATTTTTATTTAAAAAAAAAAAAAGAGAGAAAATCACCGATATCAACATTTTAATTTTCCCCTCGGTGTATGGAAGGTCATGAGAGTGACAAGGAGTGGCCATGGCTACCATGTAGCTCCGCCCTTGGTATGTTATATTCGCTTTGTTAGTTTTCAATTTTTTATTAGGATAATGTGTTTATCGAGAAAGAATTAAGTAAGCCAACCTTTTTTAAATCAATGTAAGGCGGTTGACGTTTTGATATTATACCGCCCTCTGCTGTCGACTTTTTTTTTTGCTGGGGAGGAAGATGATAAACCTTTGACATTCGTCCACGCCTGATACAAATGCTAATGGCTAGTGTGTTAACAATAAATTAACTTTTTTTGGAAGATCAAATTTGATTGAAATTTTTTTTTACAAAGTATTGTTTGCCCCATAATAAGAAGAATATTCAGACAAATATTGAGTTTGTGGAGTAAAAATCGAGATTAATTCACTTTTATTTGATCAATTTCAGGAGGTTTAGATTTTGACATTATACCGCCATCTGCTGTCGACTGCTGTTTTTTTTTTTTGTGAAAGTGGATACGAAACCTTTTGGTCCGCACCTGATGCTTATGGATACAGGAAATTAGCTATTTTTTTTTAGGTAAAATTAGCTTAATTATATTTCCTTGAAAAATATTACGTACGCGCCGATGATTTGAGAAAGTATTCTAATTTATATTGAATTTGTGGCGCAATAATTAACATGAATCTGCCTTTTTTTTAACCATTTCAGGTGGTTTATATCTTGACATTACACCGCTCTCTGCTGTCAATTGTTTTTTGTAAACGTGGATTCAAAACTTTATGAAGCTAACTAGCTCTCATGGCTAGCTTGTTACATTAAATTAGCTTTTTTGAAGGCCTGCTTATATTTGTTTACAATACTGTATATTCTGATTCTGTAATTTAAATATTTTTTATTCATTTTTTATATATAATTTTGCATTTTACATCATGTTATTGCAGTTTTTTGTTTGTGCATAAGTTTGTTTTGCACTTTGTTGGCAACCAACTTTTTAACAGCTTATTTTTTAGGTTGGGATCTTTTATCTGCGGTTGGTCTTTCGTAAAAAGGTGTGTGAGGTGTTTGTTTGCAATGACATGATGCTTAATTATATATTTTTGTGTACTTTGGGGCCACTGTAGATAAACAAAAGACAACAAAAAAAGTCTGCAAATTGAAATATCAGGAGTCCCCGAGTAAATGAGTTTTTGTATCAGGCGGATCAGCATAGATAAGGAAGCCCGTGAAAGTGCTGTCAGTCCAGAATGGATCAAAGAAGAGTCCGTTCTGCTCAGAATAAAAGATCTGCAACCAGACCTGGTCCAGGTGCTGCAAATGGAGGACGGTGGAACCCGAAGCCACGTCGTGGTTGCCCGTATTTGCGTCAAAAGTTTTAATCTTGTACTGTCCGTTGTGCACCAGCCCGATGGCGAGGTGCTTGTTGGCCACGGTGATGTCATAGGTGAAGTAATAAATTCCGGGGATGGCGCAGACAAATTTCCCGCTGGTGGCGTTGTAGTGGTCTCCATCATTGAGCAAGATACGGCTGAAGCGGATGGGGGTGCGTTCTTTGGGGTAACTCTTTGACACAGCCACCGAGAAAGCCGAGCGGGCGGCGCTGGCGCAATCGCAGCCTCCCGCTTCTCCTCTCTGACCAGAATCCCCTTCGTCTCCTTTGGGGCCCCTTTGCCCGGCCGGCCCTGGTGACCCCCGTTGGCCCTTTAGCCCCCGAGGCCCTGCTTTGCCGATGAGGCCCGCACGGCCTTTTAAACCTGGTTTACCTGGATTTCCGGGCCTGCCAAGATCACCTGAGTGAAGAGCAACAAAAGTTTTTATTTCATTATTTTTTTTAAACCTGTGTGCAGTATTTGGACCATATTTGGAACATGTTCTTCCATGTCATTCTGGCTGTATTCTAGCTAAGAGATGGCACACTCCTGGTACTGTCACCACCAAAATTTCAGCTCCTTAGTGCCTTCTTTCATTGATTTTCCTTTGATGGGAAATGCCTTTGGCGAGGGAATGCCAGGGGCGACGCCCAGGGAAAATGATTTGTTTTTGCCATGTGAAGTGTAATTGTGAGAAAATAAGGATTGCCATCTTTTTTTTTTCCAGACACTTTGATGCACTTGTTTTTTTTTTCTTCTTAAGGGGTGTCAAACTCATCTTAGCTTGTGGGCCTTATGGACAAAAGTTTATTCCTAAGTGGGCTGAACCAAGAAAGTCATGGTATATGTTTACATATCTTTAAAACAACAACTTCAAATTTATTTGTATTTTTGTATTACTTTCCAAAATAGTAAAAGCACAACATCACTATTAATCATAAAACATTAACATTACTAATTATCATAATACATCTCAAGTTAGTTTTTCATTTATAAAAAAAATTCAGATCGTTTTTACACGTTACAATCATCATCCCGCAGGCCGGACTGAACCCATTTGTGGGCCAGAACCGGCCCGCGACCCCATGTTTGACACACCCAGCTTTGACTGCATTTTAACCTGTATAAATAACAGTTGTTAAACGTTTTTAATTGCTTTTTTCTTGTGTTAATGTTAAAAAGAACAGTTTTAGGTATACTTAAACAATTGTTATAGCTATTTTATTTATGGTCGGCGTGGCAAGTTCTTTCCCCTTCCTAGGGGGACTTTGCAAAACATAATTGAGAGAGACTGCTTTAAAGCAGTCCCCCCCTTCACTGGCCCAAATCCTTTTCAGTCGCCATTACTGCATGACGTGGACATTATTCTATTCACCAAAAATGTGCTACCAGAGAGAATTCTAAGAAACAAAACAAAACATACATTTCTGGATTGAAGCGTGAAACAAATGCTCAGGAGGAAACACATTTCCAAAGCTATCAAGTACCTCCATCTCCTTTTTGTCCCTTCTCTCCGTCCCGCCCATCTGGACCATCTTTGCCAGGGGCCCCCATCGGCCCCACTGACCCGGGTGATCCGGGGGCTCCCGGATTCCCCGCGGGCCCCATGGGGCCTGGCAAACTGCAAACCAGGTTGGAGGAGTGGATAGTGATGTTGCGCCCTTTCTTGGGAGACGAATAGATGGATTGGCAGAGGACGGCTGACAGCAGACATGTGGTCACACACGCATGCAACACGGCGGCCACTGAGCAGAGAAAAAATGAGGGATTGTCATTTCCGAAGAAATATTCAGTGCAGCTAACACATGCAAGCAAAACAAAATGAAGCGACATTCCAGCCTTTCTCTCCAGGAGACAACAAACTCACTAATTCAAAATGACGACAGGCTCTCCCAAATCGATCACTTTCCGTCTTCTGCATCAGGTAGCAATCTCTCCATGATTTTTTTTTTTTTTCAATAAGTCAAGAATGTATTCTTTCGGAGAAGCGCTGCAAGCAAATGCGACTCGCAGTACATTACATCCGCCCAGCAACCCAGTTCCCCCTAAAAAAAAACAACAAAATGCTTTCGCCATGATGTCATTGAATTCAAGTAGGAGCAGCAGTTTTTGCACAGCTCAAGTAATGATAAGGATTAATAAACTAGGAGAGCATGGAAGTAAGTACAAACAAACTATATGTATATGAAAATTAAATATCAATACTATTTAATATAAAAGCATATGTGTATGTTCGGATTCCACTGTATTCCTATTGAAGTGACACCACAAATAATGCACATCAGCCTAAATGCAAACGTAGATCACTTTTATCTGAAAATAAAAATTTCAACAAGTTAAAAAAAAGAAAGAAAAAAACTACAAACATTTGCACAATAGGGGTGTTAAACCAATACAGGTACTAGTAGGAGTAAGCAACTGTTAAGAAGACGCCAATACCAAGTCGTGTTTTTTTAAACTGAAACTTAGTGCATTTTGTTAAAATTATTTGGCATTGTTTTTGTGGGAATGTAAAGTGTACTAAGTAGTAACGTGTACTAAGTAGTGCACTTTACATTCCCACAAAAACAATGCCAAATAATAAATTTAAAAAAATGCACGTTTCAGTTGAAAAAAAACACGAGTTGGTCATTACCACTTTTTTGAAACTGAAAACCCCCACAAAACACATGAGAAATATTTATACATCTCAAATGCAGCATGTTTCCAGAATAAAAACAAAAAAACATTCTAATAGATGCGCCTTACTTTTTTTTTAAACGATACCAGTATGCGTGTGCAACTCGAGATGTGGTTGATACCGAGTACAGATACTGATTTATTTCTTTTACTTTTATGAAATAATAAATAAAAGTAACTTATACACCACGAAGCAATTTTATTTGAAAAAACATTGCATGAAACTCTACATACTTTTACTTGAGTGTAATCACTGTGAGGGCAATTTTTGTATGAGGCCAAGATAGGGAAAGGCAGCACCAATACCAACCTATTTTCAAGGTATCGCGTTCTTGTAAAAGATGCACAAACTGGCCACTGGTACTCGAATCAAGCTCCACTTGTGTCCTTTGACACAACTTCAAAGCATCATGTGTGTCGGGAAGACAGAAATGAATGATCTGTAACTGTGTTTAGGGATACCCGATACCATTTTTTTGTAGAGCGATACCTGTATGAGTATTCAACTCTTAAAGTAACCAATACTACTACTACTTTCGATACATAAAATTTAAAGGATGAAACCCAAAGACAACAAATTTTAAAGAAAGACTTATATGCTCCCGAGTGAGCCTATTCATTGGTCCACTTTAATGGACGTTTGTCTTTGTTTTATATCTTTTGGCTCATTGGAGCTCCCGGTATCCTCAGTAGAGGACATCCTGGCCTTTCCAATGATGTCTCTCATGTGTTTCGGTGGGATGCAATGCAATTTTCAGTCTTGCCAAGACAAAATAGACACAGCAGTGGACACAAACGAAAAGGAAGGGTCTCAGGAAAAACTACTTACAGAAAGAGAAACGCCCCCCGAGTTCAGGTATTCAATTCCAGGTACTACTTTTACACTTCTTTCAAATGTTTTCAATTGTTTGGCTAAAGGGGTTCTAAAAATGGCTCGTATTAAATGAAGTATGTATTAAAGTAATACATTATCTTAGGTAATCAAGTACTCTAATAATAATCACTTTGTGTATTTAAGTAATAAACATTATTATTTAAGTAATTACTTTTTAAAACATTTAAGTACTAACGTACTCAAAAAAATAATTTTTAATTAAAAAATATTTTCCCTTTACGTCTTTGGGATTGAAGGTCTCAAAAAACAAAAACCAAACAAAAAAAAACCCTAAATATGGGATTGAATGCGTTTGCGGGGTCAACGGGGACGAGGGGCGGGGTCACTGTCCGAGAAAGGAAGCCATGGGATCGTCCGGCCGAGATTGTTTCATGCGGAAGGCTTCGATCTCCTCCTCGGTGGGGGCTTTGACTTCCTGCAGGCTGGAATAGGGCCTCTTCCTCTCGTCCAGCTGCATCAATGCGTCCACGTGCTTCACGCGCTTGTCTTCCGCTTCCAGGGCCTTCCGGCAAAAACAAAAACCCGGCTCAGGAAAGCGGAAGGGGCAGGCGGAAGGGTGAGCGGCAAACTTTACCTTCTTCAGCTTCTCTTTCTTTTTCTCCTCATCATCGGAATCGCTGTCGTCGCTGGGGACGTGCTGGGGCTTCTTGTTCTTGCGATTCTTCTTTTTCTTTTTCTTGGCTTTCATCTTTTCTTGGTGCATCTGATGGGTGCAAACACAATGACAGAAAGAGGAAGATAGAACGCTGGATAGTTGAGAATTCTGAGTGTAGTCAAACAGACCGTAGTCAGACACGATGAATTTGCAGCTTAGATATTTTTTTTTATTTATTAACTTTTTCAGTTGAGTGCTTTCGCAAAAGGCTATGAGCATATAAAATTTTTTCAACTATAAGCAGCAACTTTTTTCTCATGATTTGAGCCCTGCAGCCCCTCTGCAGGTATTTTGTTTTATGTGCTAGCCACCAGGAGACAATCCACCAGTACAGCAAATGTGTGTATCTCTTCAAGGTGACAATTAATAGGACAACTATGAAACACAACTGAAAAAATGTGGCTTTATCCATGCATTTTTTTCCCTGTACAAACATCATAATTATTGATCAATAATAGATCATTTAATATTATTTTTATTATTTTTCCATTATTTGTTGATGTATTTTCGTATTTTTTCCTTGTATATAAATCATAATCATTAATCAATATTAGATCATTTTATATTACTGTTGCTATTATTATTTATCCATTATTAATTCATGTTTTTATTTATTTATTTTTTCTTGTATATAAATCAATCATTCATCAAATCAACCAACTGTTTTTTCTTATCAAAGGTAAAAAGTCAGAATTCTGAGAATAGAAGAACTCTGACATTTAAATAAGAATCATGAGACATCTGTATTTAAAAAGTCTAAGTGGAAAAAAATGATTTTTTATAATGATGATAATAATAATAAAGATTGCTAATTTATGATAATAATAAAGTCAGAATTGTGAATTCAGTCTGAGGTCCGAGATTAACGTTATTTTTTAGAGGTGAATGTCAAAATTCTAACTATAAACTAAATTCTCATTCAAAAGTCAGAATTGTAAAAATTAAAAACACAATTGTGACTTTAAGCGAGAATTCTGAGAAATGTGAATTCCCAGAATAGAAATCTGACTTTAAAAAAAATTGAGAATTCCCACAAAAAGGGAAAAAAAAAAAAATCAGTCAAAACTCTGAGAGAAAAGAACAAAACAAAAACACGTCTTTGGGAATGAATGAGTTAACCAAGTCTGAGTATTTCTGACCTCTAATAGAGTCTTGGGCTGCTCCTCCTCTTGTAGGACATTCACACCCTCTTCGAACGGAACACACTCAGAGTTGCTCTTCAAAACACAAAGATTAAAGACATACAAGGTCAAAGTTCACCATAAAAATCCGTAAACGTCCCTCAGCACTCACAATTCCGATGCCGGCTTCTCCCGTGCAGTAACTCTGTTTGACCATGGAGTGGCAGCACTTGTATCCCCAGAAGCCATCCTTCCAGTAGGAGCCCCAAATACACTGAGGAAGGCCACATTTTTGCTCAGTCAAGTCCCAACGTGATCACAATTCGTCAAAAATGGGTTGAGTTCTCCTTACGGTGTGATTGTTGATGAGTACGTCTTCTTCGTACTTGGATCGAGCCACGGCTTTCTCCAGGCCTTTGAGGACGGCGCCGTGGCGAGAGTACTCCACGTAGTCTTCGGTCTGGGCCAAGAGCAGCTCCCGTGGGGGTGCGTCCAGGTGCTCCTGGCCTCCGTACTAACAAACACAAAAACACTGTGTGCTTTGAACTTCATTTTTAGATATCGTTTTCAGTTTAAAGTTCACTTTCATAGATCACTTTGAAACCGTATTTTGGAAGTGTTTTCATTCAAAGAGAAAAGATGACTATGGATTTCAAATGTCCAGGATGCTAGCAGATCATATCGGGGTCAAGAAATTGTTAGATGGTTGTATTTTTTTTTTCTTCTGGATAATTACTTACTGTACAAAGATCGGGATCCTGGGCTTACTCCATCCCCGGACTTCTTAGTCCGCCAGGCAGATGAGACAAAACAGCCCAGGATCCTGTTTTTTCTCCACGTGCAAATAAGACTGACTAATTTGGTATTGCATGTGTGAGTTTTTACCGGTGATCTTTTCAGAGAAAAAGAACACACATTTTGGGCGTACATAAGTCCTAATTAGTTTGTGCTTGGTCCCTGTTAACACGGTGATGGAATGCACAATTTCTAACAACTGCCAGCCCACTTCCGAACTTTTTATGGTTGACATCTACAGTCGTCAATGGCAGTAAAGGAGATCGAGGCGAACGGCGTACCTTCTCCAGGATGCTCTCCCTCTGTTGCTCTTTGAAGTCTTCCTTCTTGACCTTAAAGGAGCGGTGAAGCAGCTCCAGCTTGGTGGGGTCAGCCTGCAGATGCACCTCCGAGCCCCTTTCGTACGCTTCCCAAGCGAACACTGGCGGGACGGAGGACGCCATAATCACTATCCATCCAGGCTAATGTTTTTCATGGAAATGCTGTTTGCGTTCTTCATGACTTACTTTGTGTTTGAGCCATAGTGATGGTGTCGCCGCTATAACGGGCAAAGTTGTCCCCGGCATATCCAACTCTGGAAGCAAAAGGAATGTCAATGAAAAAAATTGTGCCACACAACACCAACGCATTTTCAATATTGCAAAATCCCTGTTGACAGGGAAACAAAGGACAATAAAAGAGTAAAAATTACGCACAAATAGGACAATTTTACATTATACAACCAAAATACCCAAAATAAAGTGTGAAAAAATAATAAAGTACATTAATTAGTCAAAAAAAAGTCATTGGTTTATGACTTTCTGTGCTCCTAAGTTAAAAAAAAAATACTATTTACTACTGTATTTACTATATCATTATAAAAATATGTATTGATTACCTTAAAAAAAAGAAGGTAGTTGTTCATTAATGAATAATTAATCGGTCAGCAGAATTACTTGGCCGATATTAGCTCTTTAACTTGACTCTTTTTGGAAGGTTTTGGAGGATATGAATTAAATGAAGCACTTCCTTTAAAATACTTCAGTATTTGTTTAAATTGTTTAGGGTTCAATTTGTTGTCAAAGTTTTTAATCCAATATTTAAAGTTTCAAATATTAAAGTCTTATTTCCAGTAACTTACTCGTCGGGGTTCATGCCAGTGCTGGCGTACGGGTTCTCTCTCATTGCTCGTGTCTTTGGATCGTAGTAGGCGGAGTTTGGATCCAAGTTCCTCAAGTACTGCAGGAAAGAAAATTTGTCTTAATTAAGGAATGCACACAAGACGACAGTGACAGAAGCACTTTTCTCTGGCGCCTCTCACCTTAGCTGTGTCTTCCCTAATACGCAAATTCCTGACAGTGATTCGTCTCTTGGAGTCAAAGTTCTGACCGGGCATGTCGATATCATCCGCGTATTTATCTTCGTCCTCATCCTCGCTGTCATGTTCTCGCTCCTGTTGAGAAAATATGCCACATCTCAAATGTTATTTTTTGTGGTTGGAACTTTCAACATATTTTAAAAAGTTCATTATGAAGGGCATCCAGAACACTTGCCGATTGATCCAATTTCCCTGACGCCAACTCGTCCTGAAGTTTGTGAGCTTTCAGTGTCCTTTTGGCCTGGAAAAGAAACAATTAGGGCCATTATCAAATATTCATTCAAGTCCAGGGATATGAGTTTGAAGCAGATGGGATATGCAGCGCTCAACAGCACCCTAAGACAAGGGTTCCTTCATGTTCCAATTAATTTGCTCTTAAATTAAAAAGAAATTATACTGTTCTTTTCACAGTATTATAAAGAATTAAATTAGATTTGCTGATATCTGGAAAATTCTTTAAATTTCATGTATCAGGCGAGATTCTTTCACATAGCCCCAAATGAAGCTTCATGAGGCAATGACGCATTGCAACCAATTACTTTGCACATGGTTCAAAACAACATGGAGTGTCATTTGCTCTATGGCGCCGTCAATTGGTCCAGAATCCCAGGAAGGCAACAGTGTTGAGAATTCTGCTGCATTCAAAGGCTGACTATTTAAAAAAAATTAAATTGTTTATTTTTATTTTATTTATTTTTTTCCATTCTTTACTTATAACAATGTTTGATATTTGATAAAATAACATGAATGTGTTTTGTTACTACATATACAAAATGCAAGGATGATAAGGATGATGTGTTAGTCATTTTTTTATATATATTGTTATTTATTATATAAAAGAAAAGGCTCTCCAGTTTTTTCAACCTTATTAGAAGAAACCAAATAAAAATATTCCCAAAGAGGTTAATTCTATTTTTTTGTCACAGGTCCAATTGCAACAAGGGAATATACTCTAAAAACAAATGCAGTTGCAAAAACAGGTTTAACAACAGCCTGAAATCCACAAAATGAGTGGTGACAAACGATTGTTTTGCGGCAGTTACATATTTCCAATGACCACTTTCTGAAGCAGTAACATGGTCCAGCTAACCACCTAGGCCTCACACCTCATAATTTCCAGCTCTTACGCAAATTAAGTACACCTCGATACGGGGATCGTGGACACGCTGCTCCCATAATGCGACACAGACTCGACAGAAATCATGCCATCACTACTCACGCTTGATTTTTCCATAATAGTTCAGTGATTTACCAGATCGACTTTGGCATACTCCTCCACTATGCGCTGGTGTTCCTCAGGGTCATATCCATTCCAACGATCCCTCTTCCCATCGTAATCCAGTTTGAGTTGCACCTGAGAATGTTCATCTGGAGCAATGGCGGTGCCAGTGAATTTTGCTCCAACTTTTCTAGGTCGCTGAGAGAAGAAACAATGTATCATTTATAAAGGTCACAATGGAAAATTTTACCTCATGTTTAGTCGTATCACCTCCAAACAGTCCTTCTTCTTGTGCGTCATTGCGCCACAGTTTTCGCAGGCACCCTTGCGGAATTTAGTAGTGACTGTGTTCTGTTCAGAAAGTTGAGATGTGACTTATTAGACCTTTTAAAAATGTAAATAGCAGATAATTCCTTCTCACCTCTTGCACGCCTCTCTTATACCATTCGCCAATGGCAGAATAATTCTCCTGAATTTCCCTCTGTGGTCTCTGATGTTTAAGCGTGGGCCTTTTGGATGGGTCGATATACCAGGGTACGGAGGAGATGTACTGAGGGATATGTGGATTAATGTCCCTAGAAAAATAGTGAATCAAAAAACAAGTGGTGAGGACTTGGACCAAAAGATGGAGATTCTGTTGCATTGCTTACAGATATAAACTTCAGATGTTTGTGTATACGAATTGTTTTTCACAAGAAGTACAGAAAAGGCTTTAAACGCGCAAAAGTACGGATTTCGCTTACTTCCCCTCTTCGTCCACCTCAGCTGGAGCATTTCCCAGCTTTCTCTGTTCCTCGAGTTCCTTCTTCTTCCTCCAGTCCTCCCGGGTCATCTTCTTGGGTTCGTCCAGGTCCATGACGCCCTCCACGGCGGTGTTTCCATTACTTTGGTCGGTCATGACTTAACCTAAAACACAGCATACGCGTACGTTCCAAAAGGACTCCCACATTGCACATAAATACGTTTGTTCATTTTAGCTTGGTCGCAATTCAACAGCGTGGGCGGAACGTTTTATCCCTCATTAATGTTTGACAAACAAACTGCTTACCTTGGGCCAGTCTAAAAAAATAAATAATAAAGTCTAGTATATTCCTCTTGCGTAAAACGTAATATAAACAACACTAGTCGACAAGATTCGCAATTTTAAGTCAAGGAAGTTACGTCACTAAATTTCTTGCTCTGCGGTGTCCAAACTTGACGAAAAATATACGAGCGACATCTTGCGGAGACCATGGTTTAGTTCGGTTACATACATCCCATCGACGTAGACACAATTTTTTTTTTTTTTTTAATTAAACTTGGGGATTATCATCTGCTGGAAACCGTGGATAAAATTACTGTCTGGGTGCAAATGGAAAAAAAAATCCTTGTCTCATTCAATGACTCCAGTGTGTTTATTTTTGCATTTGGGTCACACACAAAAACAGACGCAAGAACATAAAAATGACGACACGCTTTTTTTTTTTCCCCCATTTTCATTAGAAGACAATATTAAAGACGGTAAAAACAACAAAATGCCCTTGTGATTACAGTTTGGTCACATAGAAAAAAAAAAACTTTTACAGTATATTCAAAAGAAGGTCTTTATAAAAGTCAGATGTAAACAGTGTGTAATAGAATGAAACAAATTTCAACAAAAAATTCAAAAACTGAGTGAATGCACCAATGGGCCTTAGCACCAAAAAGCATCCCGAGCGTCAGTGTTGATGTGTGGGATGAGAAGGCAATATTGTACCAGGCAGAAAGCAATGCTGCATTCGAGTACACGAAGTGACTTCAAGAGTCGCTTGTCAACACCTTCTGCCCTAGTCATCCTCGTCGACATCTTCATTGGCTGCATCTTCCTCAATGTCATCGGCCCAGCTGCTGTAAAAATCTGGCTCCGCCTCCTCTGGGCTTTCTTCGGACAGTGGCTCATCTACTACCTTTATCTTTCCCACGTCATCATCTGCTTCGTCGGCATCATCGTCGTCGTCGTCGTCTTCTTCATCAGCTTCATCGTCGTCATCGTCATCATCATCATCATCATCATCATCGTTATCATCGTCCAGTTCTACTTCTATCCCACACACCTCTCCTTCCTCCATCTCACTATCCTCGCTCTGATCCTTGGAGGACGTCGGGCTGGAAAACGCTTTTTCAGTCCTGTCTGTGAGGTAAGACCCGCTGGAGGGGATGAAGCTTGAGGTAGCCGTCTTTGTGTTTATGTACAGACGAGGAGGAGGAAGAGGAGTAGTGGGAGGAGGAGGCAGGCGAACGGCCGGGCCAGCCCAAGAATCTCCGGATCCCGAAGCAGGTGGTGCAGCAGGCGGCTTGGAGGCACTTGGATCGGGCACGTATTCGCGAATCTCGCCTGGTTCCAAGGGGTCGGGCCCGCACGGGTCGTGCTCGCTGCAGGAGAGCTTGCCATCCAGCTTGGAGATGAAGAGCATGCCATCCAGATGCGCTTTGCAGAAGGAGCTGGGGCACATCTCACAGAAGGACACCGCCTCCAGACCGCAGAGGTCGCACTGGTGCCATGGACACTCCCACCGCCCTGGAAATTAACATTTCAAATTTTTATGTTGCAATAAGGGGAACTCCCGCTCTCAAAAAAAAAACAAAAAAAAACACACACCTAGAGACTGCCTAATTGCTGCTGGTTGCTTTCATTAGCAACAGTGAATCCTGCTCTGATGTTGAAAGGTAAGTGAACTACTGTGTGTATAAACTCAGTTTTACACTCCTAACTATCAAACATTTGTATCAGAGGTGGCCCAACTGTGGCCATGGGATCATTTGCGGCCTACCTTCCCTATTCTATCGGCCCTTGGCATAAAATGAAAAGGACAACTGGGAGAGACATGCTCGCCGAGCAAAAATAAAAATAACAACAACAATAGATTGGTTTATATATCGTTACACTTTGCCAAATATGGAAAAAAAAAAACAAAGAAAAATAATCTGTCAATAATTGAGGAATTAGAATAACATTCTCTAAGAAATGATGGAGGTCTGATTTATGATAGTATCACATTATTGATCCTACTCTGTAAAATTTGACATCTTATGGTGTGCTCTTTTTTTGGTTCCGAATCTGGAAGACAGGAGTGTAGTGATTGTGAATATTCTGGTGATACTCTGCTGTTGGCCATCCCCAAATCTTGAGAAATCATTCAATTTTGGCCTATAACCTTTACCAGAAAGCTGTTACGTAGCAGTTTATCAAGTTAAATAGACAATAACATATTTTAATGTTTTGCTTGTTTGAGTCTAGCCTGTTAATTTTTAAATGGTTCATGAGTCCTTCATTTTTTTTTCCTATATGTGACCCTCAAATGAAAATGTTTGTACACCACTTACCTAAACTACAGCGACCGTGCCTAATTTAAGGTATAAAAGAGCTCTACATATGCCAATGCTTGGGTGAAGAAAACATGTTAATGTTAATATAAAATTTTGTGGTTTCCTGAGTGAATGCTTAACGGACTGCAAATCAAAGTGTTCCGCAAGGTAACAAATAGATAAATTGTCTTTCAAATGTATTTTTTTGCATTCATTTTGGTGTTAACCTCACCAATGAGAGCAAAACGTTTGTGGAAAAAACAACAACCACATAACACATAAGAAGTCCTTGGGAAAAAAACAAATTGCATATTAAAACCCATGTTAAAACTTGCCTGCAGGTCTCTTGGCCAAATTGAGACAATCAGCATGGTAGACCTTCGGACAACCTGGCCTCTTACATGACACGATCTGACCCCCGTCACCGCAGCTGAAACACTCGTCTTCCCTCTCTTTGGTCACCTCTTGCTTGGTCTTCTTCTTCATAGCCCCTCTCTTTTTCCCTTCCTTCATTTTCTCAGCTGGCGGCTGGTTCTGAACAAGACGCAATAACACATATTATTAAGATCGTCTTGCCAAGGCAGGACTCGTTCTTAATTGAGGAGATTTGATATCCAAGTTTAAATTTGTACCTTGGGTCGAACACCAAGGAAGCCGCTGCAGTTGGGTGCTCCGCATTTACAAGCGGTCTTGCCATTGCCAAGACATTCCAGGTTGTAGTTGAAAGTCAGCTCCACACCTAAAAAACAAAACAAAAAACAAACCTATTGACAGTACAATGGTCCATATAGCACAAACTTCTGCAAACGGGATCAACCTTTTGGGATGTCGTGGAGAGCGAAGAGCCCCACGCGGGTGTCCCCGTTCACAGTCCATTTCTGAGTTTCACAATTTGGCTGGCAGCTGTGATTCATGAAGCGAGCTTGGTTCCCTTTGGGTCCTGCATCGATGATGCGGTCCTGGAAGTAAAAAAAAAAACAAAACAAAAAAACCAAACAAAAAAAACCTGCATTATTGAGTCATCTTTCATTACCTATTTATAAGTGTTAACCTGACGACGGGTATGCTGGTGTTGTTTCAGGATCCGAATTGTGTCAACATTATATATACAACATATTACATTTCCATTGAAAATACAGGAAATCAGTTCTCAATTATTTTATATTAACACCCACAAGACATTTTGCGAATCGCCAACTGCTTCAAATAATATCATTTCTCTGAGAATTTTTTATTATTAGACTTCTGGATAAAGTTGTATCATTATTCACATCAAAAGAGTACCGTATTTTCCGCACTATAAAGCACACCGGATTATAAGGCGCACCCTCAATTAATGACATATTTTAAAACCTTTTCCATATATAAGGCGCACCCTCAATTTATTACATATTTGAAAACGTTTTCAATCACAATATAGTCATACTCAAAGTAATAACAATAATAACTCAAATAACAACTAAACTCTCAAGAGCATAATAACTCAAGGCCAATGTGACCAACCAGGTAAAGCTTACTTTATCACTTCATTCCCCATCTACGAATCCCAATCAATATCGATCCATATACTGTATATAAGGCGCACCTGATTATAATGCGCACCATCAGCTTTTTAAAAAAATTAAGGCTTTTAGGTGCGCCTTATAGTGCAGAAAATACGGTACTAATGGAAAAATGTGTTTTTAGATGTATCAATTGCAAATAAAAAATAATTTGGCTATCAAATTAACAATAGACTAACTACAAACATTTTATTGCTGAAAATGGCTAAGTAATTTTAGTAAGCCTTTAAAAAAGGCAAAAAAGGATTAGATCGATTTGCATCCAAAAAAATTACTTACTTAGCGAACGTGCAGTTTGTTTATTCTAGTATGGCAACAAGATAAAAATAAATAAAAGAAAGTATGTTCCCATGGGTCACACTTGGAATCACTACACTAAAGCGTACTGAAATCAATGAAATAAATAAATAAAGCCCAAAATGGAACTCTATTCCTTGGTGTAAATTAAGATTTATACTGTTTGAACCTTTATGGCCGTCCAGATCAGAATCTTACCTTATCTAGTGTCAGCATGTAAAAGTTAAAGATGTCTTTTTCCTGAGCGTGTTTGATCCGGGCTCGACATTCTTCTTCATCTATCACCTCCCCCACATATTCGCTAACGAAAGCTCCCTATGAAGAAGCACATAAGCATATTAAGTTATCAACTCAGACTAAGTAAAAAAAAATAAAATAAAAAATTGTGAGCTGTGGCACTCGATTAAGGTCCCACCTTTTTGATGTCAGACACACTGCGTAAACCCCAGCCACGCGACAGTGTCCTGAATATCTCAACGACAGTGTACTGGCGTTTTGTGAAGGTCTGGTTCTGACAACGCTCGCCGGCGGCGCAGACCTGAGGATGGCACTCGTACAAGAGCATGCGATTTATACACTCGGAATCCACGCCACACGGGTTCTCGTCTGACGCGTTGCAGTTGCAGCGTGGGATCTCAGAGAGGTCAGCTGTGATGATCTGCACCTTCCCAACTGGCTTGTTAAACTAAGAAGCAGAGACAAATGCGTTAAAGGGGCCCTATCGTGAAAAGTTCACTTTTTGAAGCATTTAATCATGCTAGAATGTTGATTTCTCACCCTAAACACCCCCAAAGTGTTATTTTCCTGACTTGAGAAAAACTCATGATGACAGAAGAAATTCATACCTCCCCTACACCACCCCGTACCGCCTGTGCAAGAGTAAATACACTCCGATTTATCCACGTCTTTTCGTTTCAGTTCCGGGGTTGAGGAGAAAGGCTTTGCACCGCGTCGGCCAAGTAAACAGCAACATTTTATTTATTAGTTACATCGTTTTATTGTAGAAAATGCCAAAGTGACAAAAGAGTGTGATTGGGAGCACACAGCCGGATATTCGATGTCAGTCACACGCAGGCAAAACTGTTGTTATGAATAGTGACCAATTTGAAAGGACGAAAATGTGTCAGTGAATGCGATCTATAGACATTGTTTTAAATTGTGATGTCAGTAAAAAACGGGCGTTTTTGGCTCCTTTATTCACTTTGCGACCCTCATGAGGTAAGTGGTCAAGATGATGTCTGGATGGATATATTATGGCTGGCAGTATTTGGACGACAACATAAACAAAACTGTTTTAACATGTAAATTATATGCACATATTAAACTAGGGGACATGTAAAAATATCATTATCTATGTTCTGTAATTTCTATTGAACTGCTGGTAACAAAAAAAAAAAAAAAACACACACACAAAAAAGCACCTTAATATGTTTGTATGGAGGAGGTTTCTTATGAATCTTTTTGTCCTCTTGAAGTTGTCTCTTTTCTTTTTCCGCTTGAAGCTCTTTGAACCTCTCTGCTGCTTCAATCAGGGCTACAGACAAAGACCTTATTTGACTTATATCCAAACAAAACATCTTGTATTTTAGATGAGCATTGTAAGCACACCTTACCCTTTTTGTAAACAACGTCTGCCCCTTTGCCCATTTTCTCAATGTTGTGGGTGTCACCCTCCATGTAGGGAAACACGCGAGCTTGGTAAGTCCATACAAAATCCTTGGAGCCGAAAAACTGCACCGGAAACTCCCCGACTTCATGTTTCATCCTCAAGATGTTATTGGGCACATCTTTGGCCAGGCAGACTTCAGCAGGCCACCACCTACAGAGATTTTATTTAGAAATACATAATCAGCATACATAATACTCAGCCTATTTAAAGTGGATATGCCTAAAATCCTCATTGGCAGTGAATGAATCAATAATAACCTCCAAAATACAAATTTCGGACTATGAATTGCAACTTTTTTTTTTTCATGATTTTTTTTTTCTGCGGATTATAGTCCAATGCGTCTTATCTACGGTTTCTTTTTTACTAGTGTGCATATGTTCAATGTGTCAATCTATGGATCAATTATGAAATAGAACTGAAAAGATGTGAATAAATGACCAAATTTACATATATAGTATTAAAAATATAAAAATTATGTGCACGTTGAATAAGATCTTGGACAAAGGTTTATAATGTTATAGTCTGGTGCGGCCTATCCATGACAAAAATTGTTTTGTTTTGTTTTTATCTTTACTCATTTTTTTGCTACTTTGGCTTGTACAGAGGTTTGAAATGTACACAAATAGATTAGCTCCGTTTTACCAGTAAAAGCTACAACTCGTTCAAAATCTATTCAAACTTTATTCCCAATGATAAACCTTACCGGTAGCGTCCCCATTTGACCCACAGTATGTCCTTAATCCGTGGCTTCTTTCCCGCCTTGCAATCATTACAGAACCAACTGCCTTGAGGCATCTCAATATTGAGACATTCCTGATGAAACGCGGCAGGACAGGCTTCACAGCAGAGAAGGCTGCCTCCTGAAAAAACGTTTGGGGGAGCATTCAAAGCACTGAAGGGTTGATGCATTGTTTTATGTTTGTTTTTTTTTAAATCAAGACTGCTTTTGTGACTACACCACCCGGCAGATCCAAGTTATTCCATAAATACTCGAAAGGAGACTTAAAAAAAAAAAATTACCTTCCGAGCACACAAAGCACCAGCTAACATTGATGTGCTCATGGTTCTTGCAGCCTTTCCGAGGAGTGAAGTGGTTTGGACAGAGAAAACCGTTGTTGGCTAGCACCACGCTGCCGGCTGCCATGCAGTTGTCATTCGCGTGATAAGCAACCGGGCAGCGCACGCAGCGAGCCAAACGTCCTGTAGAACAGCACAAACGTTTTGAATGATTGTTTAATCGTTCTGTTGGAAGCATGTCATAAAACCAATTAAAATATTGATCATTGCTTCCAAAAGCAAAAGCAGCCGTTTGCAAATACCTGTATACAAATTTCATACAAATACCGTAATCAGTCTCCTTTCGTTAAAGTACTATAGAAATCAGATCATATTTACAGTTGAGAGGCTGAAATTCTGAGGCTTTTGACAACCCTAAGTTTTTAAACAATCGATAATCAAAAAGTATCTTACCTTTAGAGCTGCAAGCATTGAGCGGGTTGGCGATGTAACAGGACAGACAGACGTGGAAGGGGCAGCGGAAGCTTTTGTTATGGGGCTGCGTGGCTGAGAAAGCCATGATGCAGTCAGTGTGATAGAACTTCCCGCACAATGGGATGATGCATCGTTTTACGCCGTTACCGGACTTCTTACACACAAAGCATGTGTGAATACCTGAAAGGATATCACAGAAATAATGTGCATTTAAGGTAAAATAAAGGAGTCACGGCCATCGTAGACGGCACTTTTGCTCACCAGAGGTGCACTGCTGGCAGCGAAATTTTCCTTTAGGTGCTGCGGACAAACCAAGACACTGCGGGTGAAAGGCTCCGTAACAGTGGCCGTCACATACAAGAAGGTCCCCTGTTCTCTCACACACCTACACAAAAGCATACTAAAATCAAGTCCAAGCACCTCCACTTCAAGAACAGTTTCTCAATTTTTTATACAAATCAGTATTAGGTAAAGTTCATTTTAGATAAAATCTGAAAATCTGTCATGTTTTTCATTTCCATCTCTTTATGAACTTGTCAACTCTTTCACTGCTGTTAACAGCTTAAGATGTCAAAGATCTATTTTAACTCCTTTGCAGCCATTGATGAGGTGTCAAAGATCCCTTTCAACTGTTCTGGCAGTTGAGTTGAGAAATTAGGACATTTGCTAAAAGTGACAATGCGGGAATAGAAAAAAACAATTAACAGTGAAAAGGCAAATGATGAGCTTTGATTTGCAAAGTACTGTACAAGCAAATGTTTTGAGTCAACAAAATGAATCAGTTTACTTTCGTGGCAGATGACAAGTCAGATAATATTTATTGTTGAGAAGCTGACTGTTAACTCAAATACCTCCACTTTTGTCTGAACTCGTAACAACTTTATTTCGGGCAACAGCCTCCTTCAGGTTCACAACAACTACTTAACTCCATGCTTCCCTAGCACCCTCTCCACATACCAAGAGCAACACTGCCCTCTAGCAGTATGGCATGTGAATTTGGTTCTTCAAATTAAACAACATGGACATCCGAGCATTTGGACAAATTTCATGAAGTGTCTTAATCAATTACCTAGAATATTTATCCATTACTTGTCAATGAATCATTCTACCTCTCATTCTGAATCAATATGTACAGTATGCGTTGAGGCAGCTCAGCTGAAGTCAACTGGGATAGGCACCAGCAAGCCTGCGACCCTTGTGAGGATAAGCGGCTGTAGAAAATGAATGGATGGAATGTATTGTTGGATAAATATGCTAATCAATTATCAACCATGCCAATAAGGTATTAATCACGGTCCAATAAATTTATTATTCACTTATGTTAAATAAATGTTACTCTTCCATCAATATGCTTTCTTCCAGTTGATTTGTGTTTGTTGATTCATACATGTGATTATACATTTGTCACTGATTTAGAATGTGTTACAGTTTATTTACACATATATCTCATATCTCTTATGTTATGTTAGTGATGATTGTTGAGATCATTTCAGAGGGCAGTCATCAACAGCACTGTTGGGAAATAGCAACATGTCCAATGCCCAGAGTCACACAAGGGCCCTTCTGGAAGAGGAAGTTGTGTTCTAGGAATTGTTAGCAGTTGCAGCCTGTTTGATTTACTGAGATAGTTGCTGCATATTATATTGTGCCACACTCACATGTGCTTATCTTTCCAAACACAGTCGCACATGTCGAAACAAACGTGCATATCATACTTTTGGGTTCTGGCCACAACGCCACCCTGTGCACTTTTGCCCTTTAAGGCCGGAACCTTCATGTAACTTAGGGACCTCTAAAATAATAAAGGAAGAAGACAAGAGGGATGGGCCTCAGAGCGCGACAGAACTGCAGCCTTTGTGGCCCTGAATCGTTCTCCTCATGCATGAGCTGAAATATGCCTTCTCTCTTGCTTTGTGAGCCATTGGTTTTTACAAATGTCTACTCAGTAAACCTGACAGGTATAGAGCACCATCTCACCTGGCAGACATTCTCCTTAAAGGAAGCAGCACCGATTTTCCCTTTAACATCCACTTGAGAAGTTGGGCTGTCCATTAAACTGTCATCAAACACCTACAATGATTATGATACACAATGGTCAATAATAGAGAACATTCTATTTTGGACAGCATAAATGACACAATGTGATCACCTCTGATTTGGGGGTTTCAGGGTCTGTGTTAAGTTTTTGCTCAGTGACGCAGGGGATCCACTTGGGCTTCTGCTCAGGGGACTTGGTTGGGGTGACAACATCTTCAGTTTCGGAGGGTTGGGGGCTAGTAACCGCAACAGATGTGCTGGGAGCCACTTTCTCTTTGTTTACAGGTGCAAGCTGTTCAGAAAAAAATAAATATTGTAATCAAAATCACAACGAATTTGGTAGTTTGGTAGTGACAAATACTGACCGTAGGTTCCTGATGTTTGAGTTTCTGAGATATTACAGTTTTCTTGTCCAACACGTTTACTTCAGAGAAAACTTTTGCAGGGTACTTTGGCCCCTGGGTGAAAAGACAGTACTATTTAAAAACTTCACACAATTAAACGTCAAAGGATAGTCTTGGCCATAAAAAAATAATACAGTCACATCATCCTCTGCGTGCCACATGAATTTTGGTTCAAAAATTAAGTTCGTTGACCTTTAGTCATTTCTGTGTTAAAAAAAAAGACGTGAAAATACATAGCTGGGATTGAATGTTGAGGCTCTTGAAAGACATAAAAATACATCCTTGGCAAGTCATGATTTAAAAATGATCATCAATGGCAGAATTCTCTGATCAATGTAATAAAGTAGACAAGTGTGGGTGCCAAGCAATAAATAACTAAATTACTGGGGTCCGCTGATGCGCAAGCTGCTTGCACAACTAAACACAAAGACACTATACCACATTTCTTTTTAATGATCTGACTCCCAGTAGTAGCTTTAATCAGAGTTGTGTCTATGAATGCACAAAGACCAACTACTACTTACCTCATTCTTTGGCAAGACCAACATTTCTTTTTCAATGGTGCAATCCAAAACCTTATGCGAGAGCTTCCGTGACCTTTTTCTTTCTGCTGTTGAATCTGTAACTAGGAGGAAAATGATATCATCATGTCATACCCAGAAATGACACAAGCGATTACTGAAATACGACAATACCAGAATTTGGAGGAAGATCATCTTCTTCAGCTGTGACTGTGTCATGAGAAGTTTGACTTGGGGCTGATGAGGTAGGGGGCTTTTCAGAAGGGCATTGATTCTGAGATTGATCATGTGACTCTGCAGCTGGAGATGTAGGGGGCGCTGTGGAGACTGATGTTGAGGAAAGTGTCTCTGATAGGTTGCTGACATCCAAGACTTGCCACACATTTTCACTGGTATCACTAAAACCCTGAGAGGCATATAAAACAAGGTATGATTATGGCCTTATTTATTTAATTACTGCAAGCTAGACTGAAAACAAGATTTGACATGCTGATGAACAGGTGTCTTATGTAAACACATTTTTCATTACTATGACTTAAGTTATTTAATGCAAAATATTTTACTGCGAAAAAGAAATTTGTTTTGCAATGTAGAATTTATCTTTATGAAGACCGTTGACATATAATGCCGTCAACTTAAATCCAACGCAATCGACGTCAATAGCAATCAATTGATTTTTTTACTTAAACGCATATGGGGACAGAAGAGTCTTGGCCAACTGTATTTTGATCATTAAACCAAGAATGTTAAAAAAAAAAAAAAAAAAGAAAAACTATGGCCAGTAGATAGGACGATTTTGGATGAGATGAGTGATACGATGAGTGAGATAAGTGATGTGTACAAGATGGCCTACCACTGGAAGTGCAACCATTTCAAGTAGCCTGTGAATCATTAAATCATTGTTTATTAAAACTACTTTAATGTATACCACTGGAGAAAAAAAAGTGATTATTTAAATTTAAGTGAAAGTGATGTTGTGATATATGTATGCAGACACACACACACACAACTAAATGCTAAAACTACTGCCAAATACAGGGCAAATAGCTTATAGGTTTTGGTGATTCCTTGCATATTTTCAATGTTGTTAGTTTTTTTTTTTTTTTTTTTTAAAGAAGAAACACTTCAGATGTTTGAAGCGTCATTAAGGGGAAAAAAAAAAGCTTCGGTTACTGTTGTTTATAAAATTCATGCTTGCACAAAAAAAAAAAAAATGGTTTCAATTTTGGAGGTCCAAAATAGGTTATTTGGTTGAAAGCAACTTACGTTTTACTGCTGATTACTAAAAACATGGAATAAGGATGATTTTTTTTTTTTTGCGAGAGGAAGGAAGAGTCACACTTTTGGTAGTTTATGTGTTTGCATAGTCAAAAAAAAAAAAAAAAAACAACAACAATGTGAGCATTGAAAAATCAGTCAGGATGTTTTAAATTGGGTGGTTCTCTTTTTTTAATGGCTGCCATTTAAATACCGTAATTTCACAAATATATGATGCACTTTTTCCCCCAAAAAGTATAGGCGCGTCCAACAAACAGTAACTTAAAGATTCAAAAACATGTTTATACAACATTTTACAAAGATTGCATCCGTCAGCCATACCAGCTGAGTTATGACATACAGATGTGCATTTCTACATCGGACTTATTCTTACTTATAGGAATTACAGTAATGGGATGAGCTAGAGTAGACAGTCAACCTCGGCTAACACTAGCAGCTTGTTAGCTGCAACTAATGCATTATTTATAATAAAAGAAGCGAGCAGACTGAACTAGCGTCTGAGAATAACAAAGACGTGATTCGTTCTATTTTGCTTAAGTTTTTACATCGTCGCCAAAGTGTTGGTGCGCACTATACACGGAACCATAGAAAAGACCAGAATTTGACCACCAAATTCAAGGTGCGTCCTATACACGGGAGTGTCCTATATTTGGAGAAATATGGGAATTAATTGGATTTTATTTATTTGATGGCAGCATCAATGCCTACACAGAATCGTTCAAGAGAAAATTCCTTTGTTCTGATTTTGGTGTACTTAATTAGAGTGCAGGTAGCTGTGTTACCGTCTCAGATGAGTCCAAGCTGTGTTTTGTGGATTTCTTTTTTGGGGCGAATATTTGCTCATATTCCTCTATAGACTGCAGAAGTCTTTTAGTGGGTTTCCGGTTGCGTTTGTTTTCACAGTGACCTGGGTGAACACAAAAATTTTCTTGGAGTCATTTTTTAAATTTTTTTTATCAATAGTGTGGTCAAACAGCAGTGGTTTGAAGCTTACCGGCTGCGCTGTTTTCCTCTGACAATGAGTACTCAACATCTTTGATAGTGCATGAGCCGTTGATTTCGTTCTCCTCGACTATCTGCCAGCGCTTCTTTGGGGCAATTGGAGAATCGGAGTGCCTGTCGAGGTAAGCGGCAGCAGGATCACAAAGAATGGGATGATCTGATTCGGCTAAATCTGAATGGCCACTGACAAACTCTCTCCCGAAAGCCAAATCGGCCATGGTGGAGGAAAGAGAAGACTGTGGTTTCAGTTTGGCAGGAACTTTCTGTTTTCGCCGTTGTTTGTCAGAGTTCTCAATGTGTGACTGGACGTTTTCACAGTGGTTGTTTTCTGCGGACATATACGCTTTAGTTGAGAATTTTTCTGTCTTTGTTGTAACTTTGTGGCCCAAAGTGCCAGAGGACCCCCTCGGTGGACACCTAGATGAAGTTGAAGGTATGACTAAAGGCTCCTCCATGATCAGCAGCGGTGATGGCGGGATAACCAGGGGCCTCCCCTCCTTTGCTCGAGTGTCGTGAAGGTCTTTGAGCAGCATGAGGAAAGTACTGAATTTCAAATTAGAATCGGGCCGAAATGAGGCCACCTGAGAGTCGCCGTTCTTGTCAACCAGAGACTTAAAGGTGACTTCCTTCACATCCAGGAATGCATCCATGGGACACAGTGATGAAGAGGGGGAAGAGGAGGAAGACGATGACACGTTCGGGCTAACATTCTCTGTCTTGGTTTGAAGAGTTTTAGTAAAGCAATCCCTTTGGTCCACACTAGGAGACTTTATTAATGTGCCAACACTGTTTTTGTTCTTGTCAGGCTTCTTTGTATGCTTCTTTGGAGTGCTGTGATTTACACAAGGGGACACATCTGGGATTGATTCCCAATGAGGAGAAGTTTCATTTTTTAACAAAACTGCGGGTTTGCTTGGACAACAATCATCAGTGTGGGTTGAGGTCCGGCTGGCGCCTAGTACATCTCGGAGAACAAACTCTTCCTCAGATTTCATGGCTATTGTCTTGAGATGATGACCGCCAACCAGACTGTGTAAACTTTCTTCATTGTCCCCTAATCTTGGATTTTTACAGTCCAAAATGTCCAATAAAGAGCTACCAGAATTATGGTCTGTGGAGTCGCTGTCCAGTTCCTGTAATAGAGAGCTTGTTGGACGCTTTGGACAATGTAACAAAGGAACAGTGTCCAGATCGACATATGGCGAGTCTTCTGGTTTTTTTTTCAGTGCACAGCTTGTTGTACGGAGATTCAGTGTGTCATCGCCGCCTGATGATGCCGTTGACCCACTGATAATGTGCCCAAATATGTCCGAGAGACATTTCTTTTTCTTTTTGTAAGTTCCGTTCTGATTGGACAGTGTTGTTGTTGAGTTTTTGACGATGTGTCGCCCAGTGCTTCTGGGAACAGACGTGAGTTGACCAGAATGTTCATAGAAAGTGGGGGTCTCCTGAGATGGGTTGTGGACGGACTCCTCTCCAGCTGCTGGCAAACATTCAACATTCCCTTGTTGTATGGACAGCATATGCTCGGCTTCCATCACACTGAGTCCCCATGCAGACTGCAAACTTTTGGGTACCTGCAAAAAGTTAAAAAAATATTACATAGAGCCTTCTATGAAAATAGAGAATTCCTCTGTCTCAAATGTGTGACAACTAAAGGAAACACATAACAAATGTTTACATTTGACGATGAACTCGTTCAGACGTAAGTCATTTCTTAGACATTGATGTCATGATGAAATGAAAGGTTTCGACGTTCATCCAGATACTATTTATTTATTCATACAGAAAACTAATTTGAGACCCTCCTTCACCCCATTACAGTATTTAAATAAATAAATTAAAAAAATACTACCTGAGACTCAATATGTGGACTCTATAAGGACGTATAAATACATCTTTGGGATCTAACGAATTAAAACAAGGTAATAACATTTTTTTTTTTTTTTTTAATCGGAAACAAAAAATCTTATTTGTCGTATTTCAATTATATACATTGGCCAGGGTGATTATTGGTGCTAATATTAGGCATTTTGGTGAATATTCAGTATTGGCTTTTACTCATTTATTAATTTTGGATTTTTTTTTTTTAAAGAGATGCGACTGACCATAGAAACCTGGTGTTACTTTTGTTATGGTTTGCAATTAAAACAAAGATTTTACATGAAAGATGAATATTTGAGTGTAGAAATTTAAGAAAAAAAGGAGAAACAAAACAGTCAGTTGGGGCATAATCATAACTTGAAGGGGAAGTCGTGTCAAAAATTCAGTTGAAAATACTGTGTTCAATTCGACCAGACTAATTTAATCACAACATTCCGTTGAATATTGTGTTCATGCAATCCAGATTAAGCAGCAAAATACACTATTGTAGTTTGCTACTTGGTGTTGACTGAAAATCACATCATGGATGTTCAGAGCAAAAGTTACGACCACTCATGGCTCAGTTTGTGTATGCCAAGTGTCCTCAGAATTTTTTTTTTTCATCAATTCAAAAAAATGCCTCAGCTTATAAAAATGGGACAAAACACGCAAAGCTTAAAACCTAAGAAATGATCTTCTTTTCATGTAACTAAAGTATTACCAAGTACTTGTAGTCTTTCTCCTTTTGCTTTCCTCTCGGCCTAATCATGGGCAGGTCATCAAACTGATAGCCTCCTTTGAAAGGAAAAACGGCATTTCCAGGGACCCAGGCGCACTCGGCCATCTCGCCAATCGTCTCCAGGAAGTACATGCGACATGGGCGGGGACTGGGAACTGGAACAGAACAAACACAGTGGGAATATTCACCTTAAAATTACAATTGTGTTATACACGGTGGGCCACCGTCAGGCAGCTCTTACATTTCATCTTGGTGTGGAGGCCCAACTGAGGGTCACAGAGAACTTGACAGGGCCACCAGGGCCGCCGGTTGAACTTCGCCCACACCAAGTCGCCTTCCACGTGCTGCACTGATGGAGGAGGCCTTGTTTTTGGACTTTTGGACTAAGAGAGGAAATTTAACCAGTCATTTAAAATGTATTTATGAAATAGATGAAAGCTCACATGTGGCTTAGACAAACATTGGCCATTACGCATTACAAGATAGGTCACAAAAATTCTAGGCTGATGTCATGAAAGGAAAACTGAGTTTTTAATCGAAAATGCAAGTTTTCCCCTTCAGAGTCAGGCCTTGTGAGTAGGAATGTTGCTCCATTTCGACCATATATTCACTATAGAGGCACTTATTTGACTTTACATATGGTGGTCATGCAAGAGTCTTGCTTCCCCGATCATTGAAGCAAATGTTGTCTGTTAATGCACTTTTGTTTCTTTGAATTTGATATTAATAACAGTCAAATGCCTAGTAGAACAAGCTGACCTGAGAAGTACATATGTTCATGCATTAGGAGTAGTGTTGCCACCCTGCATACTGAAGAAATTAACAAAAACAGTCACATATAAGTTGGAAGGCCTTATTAAATTAGAAGGGTCAGAGGTCAACAGCCTCTGAGAGGCCGGTCACAAAATGGACACCAAGCGCTGTGTTAAGGTAGCTGTAGCAACTGTAGTAATAAGTAAGGCAGGAAGCTGTGGATAGGATGGTCTTGCTGGTCATAATCTTGAGCCAATTTCAATGTATTCCTGGGTCTTTTTTTTTTTTTGAGTAACACATTGTTGATACGCCTATGTTTACACTGACTAAACAAATCTGTGCCTTGCATGATTACATTTTTTTTTAATCCACAAGCATAATCAGCAGGCAGTGGCCAAAAGTACCAGTAAATTAAAGGCATACTAATCTTATTTAGCCATTTTCAGCATCATATCAATATCTATTACAGTGCATTATTCTCCTACTGTCAAGTGGCAATTGCATTTATGTGCTCAGGGCAAAAATAACCACAAGTCACAAATTGTTTGTTTTTTGGGTTTAATCATGTGCTGAACCATCATTTGTTGTTAGCTGAGACCTGAGAACACGTGGTGTCATTTGCAGTTGACACCAAGCCGAATTTGCGTTTTTAAAAGGTATTAATTGTAGGGGTGTCCCGATGTGAAATTGATATTGGATATTGTTATCACCACCCCCTTTTTATCAGCATCTTTTTTTCAATTTTAGATTAACCTGTAACCTGTATAAATGCTGTAGAAGTAGTAATAGTTGTTGAAAATTGATTTTTTTCTTGTGTTCATGTAGTTATATATAGTTTAGTTATATATATAGTCATTATGGTTTTAGATATACATTTTTTATAAATAATAATATTATTTATGGAGGCGCAAAAGGTGTTCTCTTTCGTAGAGAGGGCTATGCAAAATATTATTGAGAAGCACTGACATAGATTAAAGGTTTTCTCCCTCCAGTGTTTACAACTCACATCAGCATTGCTTCCAGATGGTGAAATAAGCCCAGGATCAGTAGAATCAAGTTCCCCGTCACTTTCCGATGCCTCGTCCATGCTCCACCTGTCTCTCGTGACGATGTCTGGCAGTGCGCTGGGGCTCAGAGTAGGGTTGAGTTCTGATATAGTTTTCGACATCAAGTTAAAAACCGTAGGTTTGTAGGTCCTTTTGTCTGTGCCTGAAAGGTTTGAGGCTTCCCAGGTCTGGTGATAGGAGTTGAAGGCCTCACTCTGTTTGTACGCAGCATAATCGTGCTGCTGCTGCTTTGTGTCATTGCTGTCAAAAAACGTAGTGCCAAAATGCAGGTAGCCATTGGAGGTGGGAGAATACTCGAGACTGTCTGGACTGTGAAGGGGGAAGCCGTTCCTGTTGAAGGGTGCCAGAGATTCAAATGATGTGCTATCGCTGCATGGCGAGGGAGGCAGAAGGACAGATGGTGGCGCAAACTCATCTTCACCCCCAATTGGGCTTGTTGACATTGAGCGGTTCCCAACATGGAGGTCAACATTCTTGACCACAGTGCTTAAGTCTCGCAGCGTCTTCAATGGGACGTAACAGTTGGACGCCGACGGCTGCTCCAAACCGAGCTTGGCCGTGCCGCACTGCCTCCTGTAGGAGGCTCCCACGAAGCCATTGCGGGGCCTCGGCTCCGGTGGGCTTGTTGAACCGAACGCTGAGCAGAAAGCCGGTCTGTATGACTGACTCATGTTGTCATGGCTCGCCCCTGTCGAGGTGAAAAAACAACGGGCAGGTTTAATTGCCCTTGTCACTAAAATTCTTTGAAATGTTTGAAACATTATGCCATAAAAACATTGATGGCATTTATTAGGATTTTTGTCTCCAACTGAGCTATTTAAAGTTTCATTTGTTTCTTTTTTTGTTTTCTTTTGTTTCAATATTTGTATGGCTACTTTCAGATCTATTGATCATGATATCATACAGTCTGCCCTGTTCAGAGATTCTGAGGTTGAATTTTAGCTCAGGCACTCCTGTGTGGCATGTACACGTTTTCGTTGTGACTGTACTTCATCACTTCTTGTTGACTAATAATGAAATCACATGTGCTCAGGTAACAACCATTGACAACTCAGCCTTTGACTGTCACATGACTAAACTCTGAAAAGAAGTTAAACATGATTGGTCGTTACCTGAGCAATGAGCATATATGTGATGTCATTTTCCGTCATCAAATATTGTCAAATTATAGAGAAATATTTATTTTTTAGTGCTAAAATTGAGTAAGTAGCTCGGTAAAGGAAAAGTTAACCCAAATGTTTTTGTTTATTTATCTCACCATCAATGTTATTTGCATTCCTACTTGTCTAAACACAGCATTCTGATTAATATTATTTTGTATGACATGAAGTAAGCAGCAAAATCCACCTGTTTTTACCCAACAAAGGGACGGCCAATTGTCACTGGCTCTCACACAAAAATAACATCACAGTTGCTTAGGTAACAACCAATCATAGCTCACCAATTCTCTGAGGTCATGTGGAGCTAAAAAACTGAGCCCAAATCTCGGCTCATTTGTTACCTTAACTCTGAGTGACAGATTAAATTTTGACAGAAAGTGGCAAAATAGCTGAACCGTGATTGGTTGTTACCTGAGCTCTGAGCAACTCCGATGTTATTTTCAGTTGACAGAATGATACAAAATGGCTGCCTCCTGAGATGAAAGAAAATTGTTGCATAGCTCATATTTTACTTGCACAGTATCAATCAGAATGATTATGTTTGGACTAGTAGGTGCACATAGAACATCAAATTGCAAAGAACATTTTTAGACTGACTTAAAAGGAAGTGTGTGTAATTTTTCACATGCGCCGTGGGAGCTTTAGAGGCATTACGGTAAACGCAGCAATACACAGTCCTCCTCCGACCGTCCGGAGGAGTGCCACCCCCTCATGTAATATAATTGAATGATAACTAGACCTACGATTATATTTAAAATAGGGGTCACCTACTCCGCTTCTCGAGGGCACCTATCCAGCGTTTTTTCAGTGTAACCCTCCTCCGCTGCACCTGATTCATATGATGAGCTCATCAGGAAGCTCTGCAGGAGCACAATAACAATCATGATAATATGAATCAGGTGCTGCGGAGGAGGGTTACACTGAAAAAATGCTTTCTTGGTGCCCTCGAAGACCAGAGTTGGTGACCCCTGATTTAAAACATATTGCTGGTTGTTAAGAGCATTTATTTGAGTTTTTTAAATTGATAACAATTGCATTTACTAATGTTTAATGAAATTGCTCTAAATCCTACATATTGTTGCTTTATGCTCATAAAAGAAAGTAGAAGAAAGATTTGTTTACAATTTATCATTATTGTGTTAAATTAAATGTTATATATCAGAAGTGCTACAGACATTGAGACTTAATATCTGTGAATAATCCAAGAGTAAATACTCATATTTGTAAATCTGTAAACAAAGTGGTATAGAACATCCTTAATCTTGTTTGTTAGATTAGTTAAAAATGATTCCAGGTGGGTATACGGTAGAAAATGGCTGTCCATTTGCGACAAGTCTGGATTGTACCCCACCTCTAGTAGAAAACTGTGTAGAAAAAGTATTAACTTTACCATCAACGAATTTGCTTTGATATCTATAATCCCACTCCTGATTTCGTCTAGAGTTGTCATTACATGATCCCTACAAAGTAGGCGGGTCACAAGAAAACCCAACTTCTGCGTGACACATTTCATTCATAAAAACCCAGCACGATAATACTACTTGGGTTGACTGCCATTGCTATGGCGGAGCAGTCAATGGAGGAGGTTGTGCAGGAAGGAGGTGGTGACACAAACACAGACATGAGGAAGCATACAAAACAACTTACAAAAAAAAATCAAGCACGCGTGGAAGCGAGGAGGAAAGAAAAACTCACCATGTGCTGCTCGCTCACTATGAAAGCTCCAACGGATGCGTGATTATGAGGCACAAAGCGAAGTGTTCGTGCGCAGATGTGCACGATCCCAGCAGCGGTCCACGAGTAGGCCGAAGCAAGGCGCTCATCCTCTGCACCGGCGGCGGCCCTCTCCGCGAACTGCCACTGGAGGAGAAACACAAAGTAGCACTTGTGACAAACACAAAGCCAGCTCCATTACGACTAGCTCCTGTGGTTTCCCCCCCGACTTGTGGCACTCCTGTGAGCTTATTGACTACATGATCCCCTTCACCACCCCACTCGCCTGGTTGGCCTCCGGTTGGTGTTCAAACAAGCCCCGGAGAGCGAGCGAGTGTTACTGGTAAGGCGCAGCCAATCGGCACCGCCACCCAACCCCCCAGTCAGAGTCACCCAGGCCGTGACATTCAAGCCTCCCCAAGCGCGCACGCGCACCAACACGAAATATTATGACACAAGACCAAGATATGACTCAATAAACTAACTCATAAATGAACCATTTAAACCCAACGCGTTAGTCTAACAAAGGGCCCGTGTGATTTACAAAATAAACGGCGGCCATGTTGCTTTCAGAGCCTGGCGAGAAGCTGAGCTAGGCCGCTCGGTTAAAAAAAAAAAAAAAACGCGACAAAAAATAAGACAGCTCATGAAGAGTTATCTTTCACTCCCAGTAAGCACATTCGTCTTCCGGTTTAGCTTCACTTACAAGTAAAGGCCCGTGGGCGCAGCTTCTAGGTTTGCAGTACCAAAAATAAAACAAAAACAAAAAAACCTGCGGGCCACAAGGCGAGACAAAAGGCAGCCCCGACTGCCGTGCACAGCGAAATGGACTTACCTTGCATTAAATTTGAGGTTTTACTCCCCCGTTTTAGTCACACGTCTTGCTTAAGTTGGAAGAATCACCTGGAAACAAAAATATTGCCCTCCTCGCTCCAACGCCGTTTTAACACGTAATGTCACACTTTTTACAAATAAAAAAAATGTACCGCAAGCGTATAGCTGCTAAACTATGACAAATGATTATAACTAACACTAATCGTTGAACGGGATTTTAATTAATGTGAAATTTTACAGGTTAATGGTTCTATTTAGACTGAGGCCCTCTGGTGAACACAGAAGGAATTACATCTTCAAAAGCCATATGAGTAAAACCAATTTATTGTGATATTTTTATTATTTTTTTTTTGTTCAACAAATCGGAAACACATGCTGTGGAGCTGTAAGTAATATAGTTATAACACATAGTGAAAAGTATACGAGGGGGTGTTTAACGCTTTCAGTCAGACAAACATGGTAACAATAGCGTTCCCAACAAGTACAATGTATTAAAAGCAAACAGGCGTGCCGCAAGAAAACATCCAATTTTACATAAATGGAACGTTAACACAATTTTTTTCTTAACAATATATTTTATGTAGTCCCACTAGTCTGAATTCTCATTAATCTTATTTGTAAATCCACCCTTTTCCTACATTTTGCCACAATCACTGTTGCCCAGGTAACGACCAATCACGTTTTCTGAGTGTGGTCATGTGACGGTCACAAACCAAGCCGTGATTGGTCATCACCTGAGTAGCTGTGATGTCATTTTCAATCGAAGGAAAATTACAAAATGGCTGCCCCGAGTTAGATTAAAAAGGGCCACATTTTGCTGCTTACTTTATATTCCACAAACATAATATTAATAATACAAAAATATGATGTTTAGACTAGTGGCGCTGCATAAAACATATTGTAAGAAAAATCTTTGGGTTGACATCCTTCTCAATTGGTAAAAAAAATATTTACTACAAATGACATATTTGTTCAACTATCTATCCCAGTGACAGGCAGAATAAATGACTATTGCCTTTGGTCCTCTTTTTGTTTGGTTGCTTTCTGTTTCTTTTTCACTCTTGGGTGGACAATGGTTGGAAACACTGGTTTATGATACTGTACGTGCATCATGACACTATTAACTAGCAGTACAAAAAAATCTGGTACTTACAAGAAATAAACGTGAATATTTCAAGGAGTGGATAACACAGTACACTCACATGGTAAAGATGTGAGTGTCACAAAATACTGATATAGAAAATTGAACAAGATACTGGTCCTATGTGTTTAAGAAGGATCACATTACAATAAAAGACTTTTTTTTTAACCACCGTAATGATAAGACGCATGCCAAGTTCATTTTGATAAAAAGGAATTTGTCGACATGGATAAGTCTGTACAGGGAGAGTCTGGAAGTTGAGAACTTTTTTTTTTTTGCGTCCAGATGTTACGAAGTAGATTCATCCGCTTTAACGAGAGGCTCACACAAGTTTCTCTTCTCCATCATGGCGTAGGCAAGCAGCGGAAGATCACAACCAGTGAAGTCCAATTTCGTCGGACTGAAGTCGAGTTTCTTGGCAGCATCTCCGCCGCTTTCCTGCTCCTTAAGCCTCGCTGGACTTTTGACGCTACCCGGGGGTCTCCCGGGGCTCACTTTATAGCCGGCTGCTTTGGTGGTACCCAGGGGCCTCCCAGGGCTGGTTTTAAAACCGGCTGCTCTTGTGGTCCCACGTGGACGTCCGGTACTTGTGCGATAACCTGCTAACTTGGTGGTCCCCAACGGTCTGCCTCTCCTCCCGGACTTCACTTTGTTTTTTTTGGAGGTGTCAGGCAACGCAACCTCCCCGCTATTGGCTGTCAGGGGCTGAAGCTGGAAGGAATTCTGAGTCTCCTGTGGGGGACCCGCCATCACTTTGTGCATGTTCTGTGGCAATGGAGCCAGGCCTGTGAATGACAGGTGCAAGCCGGAGTTTGTGGGGGAGCAAGGGTAGAATTTGTTAGATTGGAGGCTGCATAAATCAAAACGGCTTGCCGGGTGGCAGTCCTCTGCGGATCCACTCATGCAGAAGTCACCGCTGCTGCTGCTACAGGTCACTTGATGCATCATTTTCTGTTTTAGGGAAGGTGGGGTGGAGGGTGCAAAAAAAAAAAAAAAGAACACAGCAACTGATGTGAAAAACTCAAAAACATAAGTACCTCGCGTCACATTTCATATTAGCGCTGCAAATAAAACAAAACGTTATTATCGACCGGCGTAAAATAAATATGCAAGTTACGCGGTTTTTCTTAAACATTTTAACCTAGATTACGTGGTAAACTCACATACCTCAGTCTTGTGGTAAAACACGAAAAAATGATAATATCGTATGGTTGGCAACGTTCATGTCTGCAATGTAAACCCGGGTTTCCGCAAACAGCAGCAAGCAATGGCTTCAGCTTTTTTTAATCCTTCAGACAGTGGGGCGAGATGAGACAGGAAGCCATTTTCGGCTGGGGTGAAAAAAGTCGATGTAGCAAAATGGAATAACGGCGCATGCGCAGGTTAGACGATGTTGTACTTCCGGGAGAAACGTAATTTGAAGGTAAAACGCCCGACGCGAATAAATAAACCTTTAAAAATTGTGCTTTTGCTTGTTTTGTTCATAACTTATACACGTATTTTCAATAAAGGCATTTTGAGAATTCATCCAAAGTGAACCCACTTTTATCTTGCTTAAAAATGAAAAAGGCAGTACGCCGATTAAAAAAAAAAATATCAAAAATCAAACCCACGTTTGTTTGAACTTTTGTTCGAACATCAACACAACAGGGTATAACTGTGTCCAATAAAGCATAATCGAGCGCTAGCTTTATTGTTTCGTTTGTTGAGGGTGGGGTTCTACACCCCTCATAATGACGTAACTCCCCGTCCTTTAACATTTGAAAATAAAGCCACACAGAAAAAAATAAAATAAAATAAAGCCACACAGGACGTAATTTTCATCTGGAATGTCTGCTTTTTATTTGTGTCATTGTTGTATGTTTTGTTATATTGTATTGACATTGAATGTTTTATTTTTGTGAACAGTCAAAAGAATATATGAAAATAATAATAAAAAAAAGCCACACAGTCTTATTATTGAGTTTTTTTTTATTATTAACATCCAAACGAATGTAAGTACGGACAGCGGATTTCTGGGGCAACTGCAATGCTAAACAGGTAGCAACATACATTTCTGAGCATTTGTCCACTTGATGTTCATTTCCAAAACAGATGCAAGACGAAGTCCTCGGGACTTAGGAATCTCTCATGAGCTTGCTAAGTTTCTGAATCTTTGTCTTTGTGGACATGTCCACGTACTTGTCCCCGATACTGACGATCATGCCGCCCAGGATTGAAGAATCAGACTGGAAAGAGGAAGCCATTTTAAGTGATATACATTCCTTAGTTCTGAATATTTTTCAAGGAACCTGGCCTCCTTTACATGCAGAAAAAAGTTGTTATTTTCTCAAGCAAACAGTAAGAGATTTGTGACTGGTGTCAAAACAAATCTAATTGTTTCCAAGAGCTCATCTGAATATAGATAAATCTCATGCTGACTGCTAGTTTGTGTTGTCCCTGCATGGATGTGGCAGGTTTGATTCAGTAAATACTCAAGCACTAACCACTTTCCAAGCAGTATAAAAAGCAGCGCCGGTTTCCCACCAGGATCCTACAAGTTGCTCCTACACTTTACTGTGTTGTCAATTTTTAATTTTTATTATTATTATTTTTTTTTTACACCAGACAGCCTTGATTCCGTCATTTTTCATCAAAATAATGATCAGAACTGTTGACACGACATGTATTATCAGAGAAACAGTATTTGAATGCTTTTTAATGCAATAGCAGGAGTAGCACTTTTTTTCAAAATTAAGAGCGAGGTAATTGGAACATGAAGCAAATTATACCGTATTTTCACACTACAAGGTGCACATTCAATGAATGGCCTAGTTTAAAACTGTTTTAATATATAGAGCGCACCACATTATAAGGCGCATAGAATAGAAACTACAGTAGTGGCAGGGGTTGCATTATGCAGCCACTAGATGTCGCTGCAGTCAAAGGAATGTCAACAAAACAATCAGATGTCAGTCAAACATTATTCATAGGCGATCAGAAATTAAGGATAAAGCTGATTTGTGGAAAGTACTATGAAATGAAATGAAAGAATGGGGAAAAATACCTTTTGATTAGATTAAAAACTGTTTAGATCAATGCGAATCAAAAGTTTAAAATGTAATTATGGTTCCATTACATATTAAATTTAAATGTTTTAATGAAATTGCAAACTAAAACCTTGAAAAAATATTGTGTTGTAGTTAATTTAAAAAACATTTCAGAATGTATTCAATAAAACCACGCTTACATTTCAAAAAGGGCGTTATAATTTTTTTTTATAGTAAAAAAAATCATTTATAACGGAAATGGAGAGGGAAAAATGGAAGAATACACATGGGAATTAAGTTATTTTTTTCGTCTCACAAAAATGAAAATTCGCAGTTCATGCATGCAAGCTAGATGTTATTCATTCACGTCTTGTAGATCATGGCGTGCATAAGAAAAAGAACGGATGAAGAAGATGATGTGCCCAGTTCAACTCCTGATCAAAAACCACCGTCCAGCAAGGAAGCGATGGAGATGGCATCAAAAATACTTCTGTATGCGCAAGATTTAGCAGACATCAGCGATGATCAACTGGACAGTTACTTGCAATTAGCAACGCAACTCTACGATACGCAGCTAAACATTTTTATAACGCGAAAAAATGAAGCCAACACAACTCAAAATACTAATTTTTTCCCCCCAATACGGACAAAACTCAACATTACAAATACAGTACACAATAGTGTAGTTAAGTACAGTACAATACTGTACTGTACTGGCATTATTTTACAAACAGTACAGTATTTGGGACTATGTTTTTGCTTTTTCCAGTACAGTAATGTCTTCATATACCATACATTTTCTCAATACTGCAGTTTTCGTTTGATAAACAGGTTTTGGACAGTATATTATAGCATTTTATTGCTTGTGTTGTTACACATGTACTACATTTTGCAAACATACTTGCATGTAGAGTCGTTTCCCCACATAGGGATATTCTGTTATGCAAATATGATTCTTTACTTGAGAATACTTTCTGTACTAATAAGTAACTTTCTGATTCCATTCCACCCCCCATTCTAATGTCCTAAAACTCTCAGGTTTTAAAAGGGTTTAACTTTTATTGTCAGTCCCCCACAGGTAGGCAATAAAAATAGTTCTAATAGACTCACTCTGTATTTTATTTCCTGTTTCAATGAGTACTTTTCAGAGCAGTACCAAAATACATCAAAGTGCATGTGGAGTTTGTTTTAGCATCAAAGAAAAAAAAATCCAAAAAGTACGGTATTGTCACTGGCTAATACTGCACAATCAGGTATCAGAATCTGTATCAAGAGCTAAAAAATTGTATTGGAACTACACCAGTTTTAAGTAATTGTTTTCCACCCCGAAATGCTTTAAACTTGTTAAAGATGAAAAAAAATAGGTTACTGGAGGTACATTATTGAAAAAATGATAAACTACTGGTTCAAATGATTACTTTCATACCTTGGTTTCCAACTTGATAGTTTCACCCTTCTGAAGAAATCCATTAAGGGCAACTTTCAGTTCAGCGAGATTAGCTGGATCCAAAGGCTGAAATGAGCATAGATTAATTGGAGGCATGCAAGTGAAGCACAATTTATTCCTATAAATAAGAATATGATGATAATAATAATAAACAGCATAGGGAGGAAAATTTCTGCGAGCTACCTGAGCAGTGGTTACCGAGCAGATCACCTCTCCACGGTGTGCACTCATCATCTTACCAAAAGCCGAAATGACATCACCAGTGAGTGTCAGACGGCCGTTGTCAGACAGAACATCTGCAAAAAGCAAAAATCCATCAAAAGATGTATTTCATTTGCAGTGATAGAATATTTAAGATATTAATAACTCACTGATGAGGTTCAGTGTGATAGGGGAGACTTTGGCCTTTGCAAGGGCATCGTGGAAGGTCTTCTGCTTGAGGCTGCGCTTCACATGAGGGTTCATGACAATACTGGAAATTTTGGGGTCCTTGATGAGGGCCTGGGGGGAGCATTTGAGAAGAGTAAATCATTTTTGCATTTTTCCACATTTGCTTGGATATAATAAAATCGTCTTCACTTACATTCACTTTACCCAACTCCTGCTCCACTTGGTCCAGCTTTTTCTGCTTACTGGCAGCTGAGAACAGAGCGGTGGCATAGCGACCTTCCACTCCGTAAACCTGGATGGGTGGCTTGAAGGGAATTTAAGATGGGAATAAATCACAATTAAGGTACTATCGAATGCAGCGCCGGCCACGTTACATGTTGTATCAATATTTACCTTGATCAATTTGGCAGCAGGCCGAACGGCGGACGTGCTAAATTGGCGGGCCTGCAAAAACAGATGTAACATAATTGTAACAATAAATGTATAAAGAACATGAGTGTTTTAACGTGTTTTAATACACATACTGTCCGTGACAGCTAACGGCTAGGCTAGCACGTTAGCAGTCATTCAAGTGCAAAGTCGCGTGTAATTAGTCGTAATATTCGAAATCGACAGCGGGTCTCAATTAAGGTTATATTTTCATAGAATGACTTTTAAACATAATAATAACAAGTATGAACTATTGTAAAACAAATCAAATGTGCAAAATCATTGAACGTCTTACCTGCTGTCCTAGCATGAGTGCTGCCATTTTCTCCTCCAGCTGTCCAGACTGGAAGCAAGAACTGCGCATGTACAATGAAAGGACGCCATCTCGGCTATCTGTGGGAGTTGTAGTCTTTTAACAAGGAGTCTGGTTACTGGCTACATTCATGTTCAAACAACATTCGCGTTCACCGTTACTCTTCTCACAAGTTGTTCAGTTTAACACGGCGAAATTATCACTATGAAAAAGAGACAATCATTACAAATACTATTTTTTTTCCTGCAGCATTTTAACGACACTCCCCATAAGCAGGAGTTTACCTTCGTTTTCAAACCGGCTAGGAAACATTTCAGGTGCTGTAACAGCGTTAAATTCAAGTTAGAAAATGAAATGTACCTGCAGTATTTTAACGACATTCTCCATAAGCAGTTTACCTTCGTTTGCAAACCGGCTAAGAATCGTTTCAGGTGCTGTAACAGCGTTGAATTCAAGTCAGAAAATGTACCTGTGTAGTGTAGTATATATTAAGGCTGTAGACGAATTACCCCCGTAATATGCATTCCTTGTAAATGTGGGGATGAAACTGCATTAAAATGTACTACATGAAATTATCTTTTTGGCTCTCACCAAATTTTCTTTTCCTCCCTCAAGTTGCTCCTACGTGCATCCTTACTTTCATCCTTCCTTAGCTAAAACAAATGAAATAATGCTACTTCATAACTATCGTATGCACAAAGAAACGCCATTCTTGTTTCCCAAATTGCCATCTTTATTTTTCGCCATATTCAGAGCAAAGCATAACTGACAGCATAACATCTATACAGAAATAAAATTGCTAAGAAAAATACTTACCTAGACTGTTCCTTGGGTGTGATTTAAAACAAGATCAATCCGCTCCTTAAGCCATACTGCCATTAATGTTAATAAGCAGTGCAACATCAAAATGAGACGGCTATATTGCAGTCTTGGAGAAGAAAGAATATCATATTCCCTCCCTAAATTTGCACATCTAACTCCTTTTAGTCATGAAACAATGTTGTAGGACAAACTGGAAATCAGCTGCAATCTCTGCTAAAATGAAACAATTAAAGTTGAAAGAACTTGTGTAAGACTTATAATTTCCAAGGTGCGACATTCTCATACAAAAACAAAACAATAACACAAAAAAACAGATCATTTTTATAAATAGAACAACTATAAGGGTCTGATATTTGCGCCACAAGCTTTAGATTAGTCCTGTACACACACGCAAACAAAAGAGACCTACTTATGATCCAAGTAGTTGAGTGTTCAGGGGTCACTCAAGTGTCTCATGCTTTTAGCCTCAATCACAGCCACGATACAAAATGTGATTGGGGCGACGGGGGATAAACGCGCCTGTGTTCCGGACACTTTGCACCCCGTTTCGAAAAGTGCGTGCAACGCAGTCATTCTCGATATTGGGCTGCCAGTAAACCAAACTCGGATGCTCGTGATGGTAGACTGTGGGGTAGGAAAACACTGCGGGATTGAGTGAAAAGTTGCGTGAGGGCTTCCAGTTCAGGCCGTGTCGGTGGTATCGACCGTGTGCACTTGGAACATGTGCTCGGGCTTGTTGCCTTTGCTGTGGTGCTCCCACATCTGCAAGTAGAGCCTCTCCAGGTCCATGGTGTACTGCTTGGTGTTGAAGAGGGGACTGCAGATGCGCTGCTTCCATACGCGTGCCCGAATCATTTTCAGGCTGCGAGGGGCAAAAATAAACAATGAGTTACATAATAAGACTAACGCAGGAAAAAATATTTTCCAAAGTATAGTGGTACATCTACTTACAAAATAATTTGTTCCAGAAGTCATTTTATAACGTGAATTTTTCCCTTAGAGACACTTTAAATCCTTTAAAGTCATAATATTAATTGTAGCAGTTGATAGAATAAAGGTATTTCATTTGTTTGCCTTGAGATGTTGCTGTTGTATTAGTGGTGTGTGCAGAGGAATCTGTTTAGGTCATTTTATTTGTATGTTTTAATTTTACATTGTTAGTGATCTAGGCATCATTTACACGTCCACAGGAGCAGAATTTGTTTTTGGATAATTATGAGCATGTGACTTTACTTAGGTTTAAGGTCATGCAATGTACTTCCTGTATGTTATGGTAACGTGCTCACGACATGCTAATGACGCTAGTGTCTGACACGACAACAAGCTAAACTGGTACGCGTATTTATGTGATAATGTACTAGGTTAGCCGTAACTAACGTCAATTTGATGCTTTACTTCTAAGGTGAGTGTTGCTGGTGGAAAAGTGTGGATGAAGCGTGTAAAGATGAAAGTGCAAGGCCATAGTAAATATCAGTGCAAAGAATTTTTGTCTCTCATTTGTGGACAAGTCAGCATTATCAGTAAATTATACAAATGCATCACAAACTATAACAAATACATATTTGATTAGAAGTGGATACATTGCGGGTTGTGATGTACTACATTCCAATCTTGTTTGAGCGAGCCCTGGTGCCTTATTATACACCAACAATTTCGCCTTTCAGATCCAGAATTTTCTTTCGTAACTAGAGACATATTTTTCCAAAGAGTCGTTTTGTAACCTGAATTTTTTTTGTAACAAGAGGCATTCGTAAGTAGAAGTACCACTGTAATATGACTTTCTTCCTACTATTCCATGTCAGAGCCCAGTTTGACTGCAATGTCCTCATAGTCCTGTCGACTGTGAGCGATGAGTTCCGGACAGCCGAGACAGCTGAGTTGTGAAGCCGCCACGCGTGAGGCAAGTGTTTCGCCTTTAACAGGATGTAAATTGGTAGCAGTCAATTGATAATGTTTACGTAGTCTTGAGAAACAGTGTTTTTTTTTTTAATGAAATTACAAAAAGCTCACCTGGCATAGTGACCATGGGTGTGCCAGCCCACAGAACATCCATTCCTGTGGTGTGACCGTTACAAAGAGGCGTGTCTAAACACACGTCCGCCAGCTGACCCCTCCTAACATGTTCTTCTTTCGGGGCCACCGGCGAAAAAATGATGCGAGAAGCGGGGAGGCCCATGTTCTGAGCGTACTGCTGGATGTTGGGCTCACCCACAGCGGGGAACCGAAGGAGCCACAAGACACTGTTCTGCACGCGTTTTAGGATCTGCAGGAAAAAGGAGGTTCGAAATATAAAAAAACAAGCTCAAAAGAAACAACAATTACTATTAATATGTAGAAGCAAGTCCACGTACATTGGCCCACATTTGAAGGGTTGGGGGGTCAATTTTGTAGAGTTGGTTGAAGTTGCAGTAAACAATGGAGTCCTCTGGAAGACCATACTGGGAGCGGGTTGTCACAACAATTGTGCGTGGCACCTCCTCCCCTGTGGCAGCTTTATTGTTGATCTAAAAATGGGGTGCATTTTTTTTTTTTTTTTTTAATAACGACATTAAGCACTATTACTACTCTCTCAACATCAAGACAGAAGGCAGTGCTAAAGTGAAAATTCACTCAGATCAATTGTTAGCATGCTAGCTAAGGTCTAGGACATGGTTAGGAAAAACTACAGCCCGGGGGGCCATATGCAGTCCGTTAGGGTCAAAGAGTTTGCCCACTCCCGTTCTAGACATACCTGGGTGGTGGCGAGGCCATTGCTGACGGTAAAACTGTTGATGGTGACTTGTATTTGGCCTTGGTTGATCATATTGATGATGGCTTCAGCAGCTGTGTTCATGGGGATCACCGGCATGGACAAAGCTCCGTTTGTGTCTGCAGCGGGTTCCTGATTGTTGTCACATTTCATCTAGCCAACAGAACAGATTCCAAGAACGCTTGAGTTGGAAGATCAACAATTCTTGTCCAAACTGATAACAAATAAATGACCAAATGGAAATTGATGCACCTTCAAAACTACCCCCCCCCCCCTTTTACCTTTATCACTTTGACATCTGGCAGACTGTCTAAGAAGGCCTTCAGATCAATACCATTGAGAACGATGCGGTTGTCAAAGATATGTCCGTTTGATTTGAAATCGATCACTGCCTTTTTCTGTGGGTCCAAAAAGAAAAAATTACATTGGAAAAAAAAAATCTCAGTTATAACAACAGCAAATTTGAGTCAGGACAAACCTTGAGATGAGGAAACATGTTGGCATGATCTCCAATGAAAAAGGTGTGCGGCATATAGGCGACCTTCTCGGAATATTGCTCAACCACTTCGGCAGGCGAGGTCTCCTTGTCGGTGATGATGTAGTCCATGAAAGGTGCGCCGCTGGTTCCGGGGTAACCTAGCCACATAGCCTAAGGCAGTGGAGAAACCCAAATTACAATTATTTTTAACAAGTCATACAAGATTGACTCTGAGACAATATTAAGAGGATGCTTGAGATTATTAGGCGTATTTTGTCGCTATGTTTTTCCTTACCTGAATAGGAGCAGGGCGGAGGGCAAACAACTCATTTCTGGCCCCTTTGGTGTAACCATTCATGTTGATCAGAATATGGACCCCATCCTGGTGAATGCGATCAGCTGCTTTGCCATTACAAGGAATCTAAAAGCAGAGACTTGTATCAGTAGAAATCTTTTTGTTTGTTTTAAGTCATTAAAACTTCGCTATTCGCAGTACGACCTTCAGTAAATACATTTGAAGTCACCTGTGAGAGGTCTGTGAAATTATGAGCCTCCGCCACCACTTTCACTCTGAAGTTTGTACTGTCATCCGGACTCAATGCATAGCAAAACACCTAGGGGAACAGGAGAAAGTTACTTAATCCAACTGTCAAATAGTTCTGTACCACACACATGTTAGTGATTCTTTTGGCGCATGAGAACATTCGCACTTTTCAGTTCAGAACTGATAAAGTTAGCAATTACACAGACAGTGACTCACTTCAAATTTCTCAGGATTGTGCATCCCAGGGATGGACTGCATCAAGTGGGAAGTCGGGTGGTTGCCAAAATCTGAGCTGACATAACCAACACGCAGACGTCCGCCGCTGGCCGTCAGATCTTTTGGGTGCTCGTATGCAGGTTTGTGCAACGCATTGATCTGTTCCGTAAATAAATGTATGGAAATGCCAGCGTCAGAAAGGACTTTGCTACAAAAAAAGTTTGCTATTTTGTGTGCTGTAACATCAAGCCAATTTCGGACAATAGCCCGGAAGCGAACATACCTTATCCATGCAAAGGTTTCCGTGGCGCTCAGCGATGGCTTTGCGGAAACCGTGAGAGAGGGGGTACAACATACTGTGGTGAGGGTGTACCGATGGCAAGCGGTTCTTTTCTAGCTGGTCTGCAACAATGCTCACTAGCTTTTTCATACGCTCATCATAATCCGTCCAATCGCACACAATCTAAACAAATACAGAGAGAGAGAGAGAGAGAGAGAGAGAGAGAGAGAGAGAGAGTGACTTTGAAAAACACCATCATAAAGTAACACAATTCCCGTCGTTGAGTATGGAAATGTTAAGACTAACCTGCAAGCAATGTGCCAGGTTACAGTAAGCGTCCGGGAAATCAGGCTTGAGTTTCAAGGCGGTGCGGTAAGATGCAATGGCCTCTGGGATGTTCCCGGAATCCTAAAAGACCATCGCCACAGAACATAAAAAGGATGCTACAGTCATGTGATAAATAATACTCAAGCAAGTCAACAATGTGCAAACTAGGCTAACAAAGGCATACTTTGTGTATTGAAGCCAAATTGCTGTGCGCGTCGGCGAAAGCAGGATTGATCTGGATGGCGCGGGTGTAGCACTGGAGCGCTCCTTGCACGTCTTGCATTTCCTTTAGTGTGTTGCCCATGTTTGAGTAGGCATCCGCAAAAGTGGGGCTGATTCTGTAAACCACAGACAAATGATTAGCGCCTTGTGTGAAGCCTCAGCGTGATCTCTAAACAGCATAATTGCTGTTTACAGTTAACAAGTGATTTGTCATCGTGTTCTGTCGCACCAGATTAGAAGTCAGAACTGCATGTAAAAAGGCAATTTATAATTTAACATCTGTAGTACAATCAATCAGTCCTGTTCTGCGGTTTTGGACCTTTTTTCAGTTATGTACCCTCGGTGAAATATTTTTTTAAATACCACCTAACCAGCGCAAAGCAATTTTGGATAAGCATAAATGACTTCAAAACAGAATGCTTTGCCATCTGGCTATGAATGATCAACATTTGGAGCTACATTTGTAGAGGTATAGGTAGGCATATTTTATTCAGAGACTCCAGAAAAATACCTCCTAAAACTGTTATGGAGGGAAGAAGGGATGTAACATTTTGAAAATAAGTAATTATACCACTATTTAGCAGTTCTGTTGCTTCATGTTCCATTTAATTTGCTCTTAATTTGAAAATAAGTACCGTTCCTGTCACAGCATTTGAAAGCTTAAATTAGACTTGCTGATACCTACAGAAAACTTGTTAAAAATTCACACACACCCATTTGATAACCACTGCTGCATGAATACACACCTGATGGCTTCTTTGTAATGCATGAGGGCCTCCTGGAGTTTCCCCTGCTGTTGCAGAACACTTGCCAGGTTGGAATGAGCTGCAGCAAACTCTGGGAACACCTGGAAACATGTAATTGAAGCCACTTTGAAGGTCATGCTGAATTGACATTTCACACATTGCCAACGTTTATCGATCATCAAGCAGTACCTCCAGCGCTTTTCTGTAAAGCTGAACTGCCTCCTCAATGTTGCCCTGCTCGCGTTTGATATTAGCCAAGTTGTTAAGGGAGTCAGCGTGCGTTGGGCACAAACGCAAAGCTGTGTTGTAGCATTCCTCTGCCTCGGACACCTATAAAGACATCAGCCAAATTATCATGTGGTCAATGCCGCGTCAAATAGTAGTTGTCTTACATTGCCTTTTTCCTTCAGGGCGTTTGCCAAATTGCAGTAGGCATCCGGAAAGTGAGGCTGTAGCTCAATTGCTCGGCGGTACGTGTCGATAGCCAGGTCAATGAGGCCTTGTTCATAGTAGACACAGGCCAGGTTTCCATGAACAACTGCATGATTGGGACTAAGACTTAGGGCTCTCAAATATCCTGCCACAGCTCTGCAAACACAACATACGCTCAAGATTCACATTGATTCAACAATAAAGACAGACAGATATGGTTTTCTTCATGGCAGATTCAGACCCTGACTTTTATTAAAGAATGCCAAAGATCAATATCTGAGGTCGATCATTTTCAGTAAAAGAGAAAAGATTGCAGTACAAATAAATAAACTCCAACTCCTTACTTTGTTTAAGTGTCTTTAAGGATAGCTTGATTGAACAGCTTTTCAGATTAGCATATTGACTTTTTTTCATTAATAAAGTACAACCTTCTTGTAAAAACATCCATTTAACAATCTCAGGATTGCGATGACTGACCTGTCAAAGATTCGAGCCTCCTTCAAAACGTTTCCTAAATTGATGTAGGCATCAAGGAAATTTGGGTCCAGTGTCACTGCCTTAAAAATCGAAAAACAAGTACACATATTTACGGGATTGACAAATAACAATTACACATTTATTACAACGGGTAGATAGAAGAAAACAGAACAACAGACCTTTTCAAAATGGTGTATGGCCAACCATATCTCCCCCTGGGCATTGAACACACAGCCCAGGTTGCTCCAAGCCACTGCGAAGTTGGGCTGAGTCTCAATGGCTTTCAGGTAGCAAGCCTTGAGTTCCCAAATGGAACAAAAGCAACAGGAAAGGCAGAGAATAGACAGAAGGGGGATAGTAGAGCAAGGAGAGGGGAGGACAGGGGATTGTAAAATAAAAAAAAATAGGTTGAGAGTAAAAGCAAGAAAACAAAACAAAACAAGGGCAGAGAAAGCAAAATTAGTGATTGTTCTCTGGGAAAACAAAAAGTGAGTCTACAGCATGGGCTCGCGTGCGCCTCAGTCTGCTTGCGCTAAGCTGCATTGCTTTTTCCTACGCTGCGCTGATCCAACCAACACCTACACATCAGCCCTCATCGTGCAGTTATGACCACGATTTGAAAAGCTTTGTGGCAAAATTACAATTGCAACATGGACATGAATTTCTCAAGATATCTCACAACCTGCGATGTTGAACTGATTGTGCGGGTGATGGTCCCTGAAAGGCGTGCGCGACAAAATCAGGCAGGCGCGCGGGGTGCAAAATTTGCCACCACCACAGTGAACCACGCTTGCGCGGCCTCGCTGCTGGCAGAGGCCATCGTGCTTTGCTGCTTCGCTCGCTTGAATGGCCCCATGCAACAGCTGCAGACCGACACCCGCCCCAACCAGACAGGCTCACGCTCACACCCATCATCTCAATGAAAAATTGCCATTGAGGAAATTGTAGCCAAAAAAATAAAAACAAATAACTTAAGTTATAATGCAAACTTGCACCAATTGAAAACAAATTGAAGTCAGTAGGGACTGTTGAGAGCCAACGTGTGAGATTTGGGGGTATCTGGGAGCGAGGCTGGGTTTAAAGCGCGGCGAGGTCTGCAACTAAGAGGCCACAGGGAGTGGGGTAGGGGTCGCATGCTGGCGCGCTGCGCCTTTAGTTGCCCGGAGGGCGTCGCTGCGCAGCCCCTGCGCTACTGTAGACTCACAGCGCAACTATCTGCGTCATCAAGAGCGCTGCAACTCAATAAAGAAGGAAAAAATAAAAACAAAATTGGGAAAATAATCAAGTTATGTAAGTTAGAGCATTTTCTACTTGTTTTTCACTATTACGGCTTCCAAATCCAAGTTTCTTTATACTTAATACAGAACTCAGTAATTAGTAAGAGCATATCTTAAAAAATGCTTACTGTCATTTTCTTTTGCTACTTTTTTTTTTTCATTTTCTCTTCAAGAGATGCCACAAGAGAGGAGCTCAAGCGTGAAGTGAGGTGGTTTGTCTTTTGCTGGCTGTTACAAACCCGTTACCATATTTTCGGACTTTGTCAGAGTGGTGGCCGCGGCTGGCTGGAAGAAGAGAAGACTGAGGCTGCCCCCTAGTGTTCCTTTCCGCCGGGCACCTACGCAGGTATAGTGTCACCCACCTGAAACCTTCTATACAACAATTTCAGTTGAGGAAAAAACCAAAAGAGACAAAATCAGAAACAACATTGTTAGTAAATTTGATAAACAATGCATTTGACTTTCAATATGGAAATGTAGCAGGTTCTTCCAAAACACAACACATTAAAACAGACTATATTTAGTATTTGTTCATGCAAAAAAAAAGTTTAGTTTGAAAAGTAAACCCAAAAAAAATGTTTTGGAGGGAACAGAGGGAAGAAAGGCTTTGTGTGTTCGTAGGTTGAAGTTCTATCAGTTGTTATGAATTCATTTCATTGTTACTACAGGAGGGCAGTTACTGGCTTGATCTTAAACATAATGAACTGATCCCATTTCTTTGGGGAACTTACATATCTCAAGCAAAATGGAAGAAGAATTAATTCATTGATTTCTTGCCTTTTAGCATTTTCAGGAAATATTTAAATGCTTAAAATGCTTTGTCCTGTCCTGCTCGCTTGAAATCCTGGCCAATGGGGTAGGGAAAAAAAGTCTGTGGTTTATTTGGATCTAGAAGCCTCCACAGATCTGAAATGAAGAAGTCATCGCTGTTTGCTGCGCACGCCTGTCCTTTTGGAACCGCATCTGACGCAGGCGGTGGAGTAGAGATTGTGAGCTGTCTGCCGGACACCGATGGAAGGCACCAATGAAAGGTACCAATGCTTAAGCTCTCATGGTTGACTTTAATGGTGTCATAGAAAAATGTGGCATTGAGAGACACACTTAACTCAAAACAGTAATGGGCGTATGAAAAGCACTGTTGAAGAGCACTTTGGGGAGGGATGGGTGAAAGGTCAGGCAGACAGCTCTTGGCGCGCACACTCCACCGATCCTTAGCAAGCGCGCGGGGGGGTGGAGCGACAGTGCAGAGGAGCGTGACACTCTCTGATACTCCATCCCCACTCCTTTAACACCCCCCCCAGCTAGCATAAAATAAGAGGACCTGTAACCAGTTGGACAACTGCATACCTCCAGATTTGACCCACCCCAGGGAGCCCCCATGTAATCGGAAAAGAATTGAAGTGGCAAATAGAAGCAGGAAAGAATTAAAGTGGCAAATAGAAGCCAAGAAGTGTGAATGGGGGGAGGAAGAAACAAGTGTAATGTCCATTAACTAAAAATAATACTGGAGTACAGTGGCTAGGTTACAAACCATCTTATCTTTAGCACTGCAAATATAAACTAGTTACTTATCAGTTCATATATTCTTAACAGACCGAGCCAGCATTTTCCCCCCACAGTCCACTATAAAATGCGCGGGAAAATTATGTCAAGTGTATGACTTAATAGAGCCTTTCTTCCTAAAGGGTGGGGGAGGAGGTGACCGCTTATAAAGGGTCAAGGTAAACCAAAAGGAATAAGGACAAATGGTAACACATGGGGTTGGAGGGAAATGTAAGGGTGCTACAGCACTGGCAAAAACTAGAAAAGTCTATATTTATGGATATATATTTTAGATTTGCTCACATGGGATTTAGACAATTTACGGTCCAAAGTCCAAAAGTATGCAATGCACACTTCTACTGTGAGAGGAAAAGGGCCTGTTTATTTCAGATATATTAGGCAAAATGTGGTAACGATGAGGGTCTTGGTTTAAAAAAAAAAAAAAAAAGAAAAGAAAAAGAAATAAAAAGTCAGTGGAGTAAGGGTGACTTTAGTAGGAGGGGTGAGACTAAAAACAACACACACACACACACACACACAAAATTAAAACACCACATCATTGCAAACGCCAGACCAGGATGACATACCTTGGCCTCTTCCAGCCGCCCAAGTGCTTTAAGCAAGTTGCCCAAGTCACTGCGCACACAGTATAGATCCTTGCAAAGAGAAGTAAATCACCTCTCAATATTTTGCAACAACTGCCTTTACTTTACTGCAATAGCAGTTATTTTTTTAATAGTTATATAGCTGCCAATAGCAGTTAAGAGTTAACTTACACACTTTCAATCCACTAAAAATTTATCTTTGGTTTCTACAGACGTCAATGCTGGTGAATGTTCAACACAGATCATTTGACTTACAGGGTTGTACTGTAATGCAGACACGTAAGCCTGCACGGCTCCTTCCATGTCCCCAGCGGCGACCAGAGCAGCTGCCAAGTTGATGTATCCGTCGATGAAGTCGGGCTTCAATCGCAAAGCGTGGCGATAATGCTCAATGGCCTCCTGCAGTTGCCCTCGCTCCTTGTACACGTTGCCCAGGTTGGAGTAGGCCTCGGCCAGCATTGGGTTCTGCTTGATCGCCAGCGTACTGAAATGAGCTGACCTGTCAGGTCAGAAGATGGGGGAGATAGTTGAATTGTTATCATTACTGTTATTTTAATTCTAATTTTTCAAAATGGTCAGAATTTCAGCTTCACAACAGCAAATTATCTAATCTCTGTAGTCGTAAAGGAAAGCAAATTGAGGGGCGTGAGGTGACACTCTGAAGAAAGCAAAAGATAACTGTGAAACATGTCAGGTAAAACCTCTTAGAAATGAAAGATCTTAAAGATTTACTTTTGAATTTTAAGCCTTCACACATTATTCCTCTTTTTTAATTCCGCCTGTTTTTTGACGCGTTTCAACTCATCCCTAGCTCATCTGATTCACACCGTTCCATTTTCATATTCCAATTAATCATGCGATGACTGCTTCCATTTTTCTCATTCCAAATATTTACAGATTTCCCACAATTCCTTGTTTTCAAGGCCAAAAATCTCATTGACTTAACATTAGGTGATTTTACATTTCATATTTACAGCTTTCACACTTCATATTTTCAATATTTAGCTCATTCATCTCGCCTTAGGGATTATTCCCATCATTCCAGCAATGCATACATGCCAATATTTTCCCATAATTCCATGTTTTTCACCCTTTAATATTTCACAAGTCATTTTCAATGGGAGGATTCCCCATTCCCAATGGGAGATTTGACATTTCACATTGAGCTTTCTCATTTCACATTCATATTTAACTCTTTCATTTCACCTCATGGATCATTCCCATCATTCCTTTAATTCATACATTTTAATATTTCCCATAATGTCATGTTTTCACATCAATACAGTATTCCAATATTCCTATCCAATGGGAGATTTAACATTTCACATTTTGAGCTTTCCCATTACACATTCACAACTTTTAACTCATTCAATTTGCCTTAGGAACCATTTCCATCATTCCAATAATTCATAAATACTGTATTAATATTTGCCAATAATTCCATATTTTTCACCTACAATAAGTCATAATTCATTCCCAATGGCATATTTATCATTTCACATTTGAAACTTCCCCATTTCACATACACAGTGGACCCCCGGGTTACAGCCTCTCAAGCTTATGTTTTTTTTTCATGTTACGATGTGGAATACTGAGTTTTCCCTCACCTCTTTAAGGTATTTTCCCCGCTTTGCAACAAAAACAAATGTCATGACCCTAGGGCAGGCAAACCCGGTCCTGGAGGGCCACCTATCCTGCATGTTTTAGATGTTTTCGTCATCCAATGCAGCTGATTCAAATGGTCACGAGTTGTTGTGAGGCTTCCGCTGAGCTGATCATTCTAATCAATAGTGTTAAGAGGACAGAAACCTCCAAAACATGCCGGATAGGCAGCCCTTGAGGACCCGGTTTGGACATGACTGCCCTAGGGGGTTGGCTGTATTTGTGTTTTGTCTTCATCTGCAGGCGTTTTAGGGAATTGCACTTATTTTCTGTTGCAGTCAATGCCTCTATGCAGCGCGTCACTACAATGCTGGTCTGCTATTGGTGGGTGTCTCCTCACGGAGATGCTGGTCTGCTATTGGTTGGCCTCACTCGTTTCAAAATGGCGGAATGGTAAAGCTTTGTTCTATCGTAAGTGGTTATAGTACCGTATTTCTAGTGTATTTTACTGCTTAATTCAAACTTGAATGGGTTAGCCATGGGTCCCAAGATTGCTAGTGATGTTAAAAAGAGAATTAAGAAGATGCTTTACATGAAAACGAAGCTGGAGATGATCAAGAAATACGAAGCTAGCCTAGCCTAGGCTACCCTTACAAGGGAATATGGGCATAACAAGTGCCACTCAAAGGTAAATAAATCCTTTCCATATTTTCTATTTATAATGTTTTCTGATTATATACATATATATTATGTATAAATATCACTTACACTATTTTGGTACCAATTTTTAATATGCATGTACAATTTTGATGTTTTTACCTGGGGTTCTAAATGCATTAGCTATTTTACATAGGTTTGAATTGTCTACCATACAGCAAATTCGCCTTACGAGCCCAACCGCGGAACGGATTAATCTCGTAACACAGGGGCCCACTTTTACTACCCATAATTCCTCATTCATTCCCACTGTTCTCACCCAAAATTTTGTAATCTTCCTGCTTCGCCAATACTCATCCGATTTACACCGTTCCAACTTTAATTGACTCCCCCGATTCCCGCCATTCCATGGCTGTATTCATTTCCCTCTGACTACATTATTTGGCCTATTCAAGCCATTCCAACTTTGTAATATTCAGAATACTTCACGGATTCAAGCCATTCAAACATTCTAGCATTCAACGGCTCTCCCTTCAGCGTTTTCTCTTTCACGCACAATTTCTTCAGAATTGCACATTTTCTAGGTTCATGTTAGAATTCAGAGAACATTATTGTTTTTTGTGTTTATCACATCAGGATTTTATATTTTTGCAAAATTACACGCCCTTCTTCCTATCCAAACATGTTAATACCAAAATCAAATAAATGGCAACAAAATAAAATAAACATCGATGAAAGTACACTAATCTCCCTGGAAGTCATGGGAAAACTAAGATTTTGCAAGTCTAACATTTTCAAATGACGAGTAAAAGCTCTTAGTCACCGCCTAAACTGCTGGGAAATGAAAACAAAATCAAGAAAAAGGTTCTTTGATGCCAGAGAAAACCGCGATGGCATCTCCGCCAAAACCTTGATGAGCGCTTCTCACCTGTCAAGCCTTCTGCACTGGAAGTGAATCGAGGACAGAAGCAGCAGTACGCCTGTGTTATCAGGCTCTTGGCGCCACAGCTGCATGCAGTGGCGCTCTGCTGCCTCAAAGTCCCCTGACTGATATTCCCGATGGGCCAGCTCGGCCAACCCTTGGAAGGAAAGAATACGTTTTGTCGGTTCTGGAGCACCAACACAGCCAAAGGAGCAGGGGGGAGGGAGGAGGGGAAAACAAGACATTAGATGCGATGGATGGAAAATGGCACAAAAATGAAAAATAAATCATAAAATTGATCATAAATAAACTCAATAGAAAGATGGTGGTGGTATTTGAGGGCTACATTCCCATCTCAATGCAAGTGGTACTTAACAATTGAAAATGTCCATTCTGTGAATAACTACAATTTTTCATGCATGAGTAACTGCTTTAAAATTAAACATTGAAATAAGCCACCAAATGGGCAATCTCCTTTGAAAATGTGTTACTGATTTACTTACAAATGTTGACAAAATACATGCATGGGGTGGAGCAAACAAATATGGATGAGGGACAGCATAGCATCATTCATTTAAATAGAAGCTTGGCACCAAAGCTAAAATATTGCTTTAAGATATATCCAGCATGATATTCAAGACGAATTACAGGAAACAGGAAATAAGACACATAATTCACATCTAGTAACAGTTTATCTCGTGACCAGTGCATATTTTATCATCAATCTGAAATCCATAGTTCAATGGTGGGCACCAATGAATAACATAACGCCATACATACCACGACTAAAATCTGTGTCCCAACAATACGTAATGGACCTAAAATGACAACTCTCAAAACTAATCGACGATCACTATATGTATATCTATCTATATATCGGTCGATAGATATAGTTATGACACAAAACAAGTTACTTATGTTGAACCAACTGGGCAATGGCCCATTTCTCGTTTCTCCCCAATTCCAAGGCCATTTTATCATTTCAAACGTAACCAACCTGTGCTGTCAGCCACGTTCCCCACGGAGCTCGCCATCTCCTCGGCCTTGGATTCTTGCTCGGTGGACGTCAATGTGTCAGCCGGCAGGTTTACAGTTTAAGAAGAAAAAAACGTGCGACCGGACAAGTCGTCTTTGTCCAACAGGCAGCGAGCACGTTGCCAGCCAAACGGTGAACCTTTAATTTTTGTCACGCGCGACTACGCGAACTCTATAGTTATTAATACGGGACTGAGGAACGGACAGTCGATTTAAGTCGACATAAAATAAGTAAATTGTGCTGAGTGACATTAAATATCATTGTTTTAAGCTAAAGCTAGCGATAGCTTCGTGACAATGCACTCAACGAGTAGAAAATGGCGAAGTGGGTGTAACCAAATTTTGGGCAGAAAGTAGTTCCGCATCTTTTCATTCGATGCTAAGAGCGCATAAACATCTACTAATATCCCATCCAAACAACACTTAATACCGATGTAGAACATCTGTATTTTATTCGCCATTTATTCATAAGTAGTTGGTGGTTCCCTGTGAAAAAAAAGAAGCCCAAAGGCGAACTATTTAGCGCGGAAGTATACAATGGCGCAGTAATGATTAGGACAGCCACATTACCTATAAAACCGATGCGCGAGTTGACCACGTGACAGTCTAAAATAAGATCTTCGCTGATACGTAGATGATACGGTATAAATACGGTATTGCCAACTCACCATAATGAAAAAAAAAATAATATGTAAACTTAGACTACACAGCTATAAGTGTAACACTAATTGGACATCAACTAATCTACTCTTTATCCAGTGACTTTTACCTCCCCCCGAGACCCGAACTGTTCATGTGTCCATTATTGTGTACATTTTGTCTTAGCAAGACAATTGCACCCCACGCAACCACACGTGACGTAATCGGAAATGTCAGAAAGTCTAACAGCAGCAGGAATTTGTATAAGTTTGCTCTAATGAGTCAATTCATATATGAATAGTCCTGCACGTGTCACGTTTTCACTTTTTTTTGCGTTATTATTATTCTCTTGTCACATTCCTAAACGAATTGGATGTTGAAGACACCATTTAAATTCCAGTACATCTTGTACATCTCGTATATCTTGTTGTGACATTTTTGAAACGAAACAATAAAGACGTAAACAATTCGCATGTAGTTTTGTTAAAATGAAGTATACCATTACAATCACTAGAGGGCAATCTCTGCATTTCTACTGCATTTGGAAGGAAACTTTTGAATACCGTACTAAAGGTTCTCTGATTTACGACCAAGTACAGTTCCTACGACCGGTGCCACTTTATACGTCAGTCAGATCTCGGAAGTAATATTTGCATGCAAAAAGTGAGGACAGTAAGGTCGTAGGCCTACCGCATGAGTCAGGAAATTCCTAAACCACAAATAAAATTATTTTATTGTTCAACTCAAATTGTCACAATTACAGTAAATATTTACTTTAAACATACTTTAGACCATTATTACAAAACAAATAAACAAGTTAGAATCCCTTCTTTGGGAGGAATAAATTAAATTGTGGTCTGTATGTCAAGGCTAAAACCGAAAATCTGTTGTACAGTATTTGACTTTTTTTTCATACTGCATTTTACATCCTAAAAACAAACAGACAGGCATTCAACGTTGAGGTCAAATTAACTCCAATTAAAAATGGATTTTAAAAAGGTCACCTACATGGAGATAATTTTTTGATCCTTCGGTTCATCACAGTTTTTCTTGGACTATAGCATTGGACTCATGCAGTCATTATCATTCCTTGTATATTTTGGAAAAAGGGGGATCTGCTTTCTGCACTCAATTTTCCTCATATTGTTCCACAGTGGGAAAGTAGCTGACGTCATTGCCCACGATGGATTTTCTGAGAGTGCTTTTTCGGATTTGTGTGCTCTTTCCACACGTTCCTCTCAAGCCTTCACACCACTTGGTGGTCACCCGATGATGTCATGCGCACTGTATGTGGCGATTGCATCTGACGTGCTTTATCTTTGTGCAAGCCACAGCCTGGCATTTATGGGGGTGAGCACATCTTCTCCCGCAACATCTAAAGCGTCTCTGCAACAAAACCCCGCTTTCTTTCACACAGGCTATTTTTGGAAGCACGTGAGAGCAAGAGGTTCAGTAGCTCAGTGGTCACTTTAAAAGGGTCTTTATTAAAATGCCATAATTCATAGCATTGACCGACGAGCTTAATTGCTGCTTCTCAATGGGCGGCCTTCATTTCAACCCATTGGATAAAGTCCAATACAGCAAGATGACCCACATTATTTAAGACTGCTTTCATTGATATGTGAATTCAGATGAGAGTTGAAGGAGTTCATTTGTTAGATACATGGCCCCATGCAGACTCATCTCACAAAATTTGGATCTCTTAAACTAAATGATCTTGATTTACATAGATATTTTAATCCAGGAATATCTGATTTACGAACCTTCAAGAACTTTGAATAAAATACTTTTTTTTGCCTGAAGTAGCACATGGCAACCATCTCTTTAACTGCACTTAAAGATTTCAAAGAACATCTCACCCATTTTTAAAATTTAGATAAAATTGTATTATTATGTCAGATGAAACGGTTAATATACACTAACAAAAAACTCTTCCATTTTCATGTCTTCCCTCTGCCCTACCCACAAGAAGAGCCCATCAGGTTATGTCAAACACAATGACAGCCCATCAGAGTCACTTGAGAGTGTGATTGATCATTTTTTCCAACTCACAACAACTCAAACACAAAAAGCCAAATCCTTCAAAACAGATCAAATCAGCATACAGAAAACAGATTAAATATTAGATTTACATGATTAAAAAAGATAACTGACCATGGGCAGTAGGCGGAGGTACATTGTGAACTGGTTGCCAGACAAATGCAGAACACACAGAGACGAACAACCATTCACACACCCAATCACACCGTAGGACAACTTAGTATGGCCAATACACCTGCCATGCATGTTTTTGGAGTGTGGGAAGCGTGCCCGGAGAGAACCCACGCAGGCTTGGGGAGGACATGCAAACTCTACACAGAAAGGCTGGAGTGAGTTGGATTTGAATTTGGGTCCCTGAACTGTGAGGCGGATGTGCGAACCATGCGACACTGTGATTTATATGTATGGAATGGAACAATACATTTTCCTTTTCAAATTAAGAACAAATTGATTGGAACTTTAAGTTTTTGTTGTTGTTGTTTTGGCTAAATTGTGCTATAGCGACTCTTTTCCAAAACATTCCTTGTCTATATTTTATTAAGTTGTATACTTTTTTAATGCGCATCGTCAGGACTCAGTAGAAAGAATAAAGCAGATGCTACAATATCTATCTTCTAGAGTTGCTGGGAAAAAAAAGCCTGGATATAACACGAATATTGTACTTCCAAAGTCTAAGAAGTCAGAAACGGATAGCACCAAAGATTTTCCAAGACAGGACTTATCTATCAATATCTTATTACGACAAGTTATGTAAACCACTGCATGTCAAGTTCATCAGCTTTCGTGCTAGTAAATGAAATACAAAAGAAAGACCTTGTCTCTTAGCTTGGTTTCATCTCCAATGCAGCACAACAGCATGCAGTACATCTTGCTTATGTTTATTTACAGTTCAAACTTATTTTGGCTCTTTGCTCAAATTGTCCACAAGACTCGCAAATGTTTACAAAATGTGCAAAAAGGCTGCGATATTAGATGTCTCCCAGACATGTTAATCATTTCTAGCCGTTTGATTCATGTTGCAGGCCTTCATTTAAAACATTTGTCAGCTGCAGACTGATATTTTATAGCTGCACATTTTGTCCTTAGAAGTCGTGTCAGAACGTACAAACTATGCAATCAACTCTTTGAAGTTTGGGGAAAAAACACAGAACTGTGTTCAAGTTTGTGGCGCCTTCACTGGATAACTTATAAAAGGAAAAGGAAATTCTTTAAAGAACTTTGTTTTTTTTTAAGTTTGGGGAAAAACACAGATCTGTGTTCAAGTTTGTGGCGCTTTCACTGTATAACTGAGAAAAAGTACACATTTTTTTGCCATTTGCTTTTTTCAGTGTTACCGTCTTCAACATGCTCCTTGTGAGTGTTTCCATTTGCTTTTGAGTTTGACTGCCTCGATAAGTGGAACATTCGTCATCAACGTACTACTGTAACCTTTTGGAAATTTTAACCATGTTACAATCTTAATTTCTCACGCAAAATAATCTTCCAACAACTGAAAATTATATGAACAAAATATATTTTTTTATTGATAGCAAAAAACTATTTTGAAGCACTGATAGTTCCCCTATTCTTCAAGTTCAGGCGGCCTGATAAAAAATCTAAACGGGTTGCATATGGCCCCCAGGCCGTACTTTGCCTATTCTTGATCGAGGTCCTTTAATATCCTTCCTAGGATGAATCAAGTACACGTCTGCTCCAATGACCGTTTGAACTGTCACCAAGAGCAGAACAGGTCCAATTTCAGTTCCGAGGTGTCGGGGCCTGTCTTGTGATTCCTTTAACATCCCGGCATTCCACCACTTGTCATTCACCATGACTTCTGACCCTTATCCAGTCTCTGGTCTTCTGTTTTGGAGGATGTTTGTGGTACTGTGGAGGACCGAGTGACACCCAACCTGAAAGCAGCTGTTATCCTCTGCTGTCCACTAAATGATTGACATGACTCTCCAGCAGTCTATTCCAGCAGTCAGCAACTCATATATATATATATATATATATAGTTCCTAAAATGGCTCTGAGAATGTTAAAGGTTGCTAACCTCTCTTGTCTTCACTCCTAGGATGTCTCCTAGAATGACGCAGATTTCTCTGACTTTGCCTTTTTTGCCACTTCCGGCTCCTGGAAAGCAATGCGTCACAGACACACACTCCCTGTTTTGGAATCGTATCCCAACCACAGACGTGCTTACATGGTACACCACAAGGTTTTAATGGAAAAATGGCCTCCCCCTTTTAAGATGATATCTCCCATGTCAAATATTCACTTCAGGTAGAAAAGTCGACTGATCCCCGCTTCGCCAGATTTCATTTAGATCCACCCGAGGGAGCATCAAATGGCGTTCAGTCCCAGAGACGGTATGTCTGGGGTGGGGAGGGATTAAAGTCGACTCCCCCCCAGGCGAGCTGGAGCATTGGAGGGGGGCGCTTGTATGTCTTTGTGGGGGTATGTTGTACCGTGTTCAACACAAGAGAAATCACTGATTGTTTTGGATTTTCTTGCAGTTCTATTCAACATGTTTTTTTTTTTTTTTTATTCAATTGCACAAGCATGGACTTGTTTTATGAAGCGCATCGTGGCAGTTAATTCCATGCTTTATATTAGACACACTTCAACACTCTGTTTCAGATTATTCTTAATTTATAGCTAATTCTTTTCTGTTTTGTATTTGTCATCGTAAACCATATCATGTTTATATAGCTGCACATAATGAGTCATACCTCAGCCGTTAGTTGTAAGGAATGTAAAAATTAAAAAGAAATCACTCATTCTGTAATCGTGCACATATAGTACGTGTTCTGTTAAATAGGGCCGGGTCATACGTTAAATTAATTTTTGCGGATCATGAATGAAAATGACTTGAAAAATTGCATCTTGCACACATTTTGAAATTGTCAAAGCAAACCATGTTATATCATTTTGAAAAACTCATTCACTGCCAGTGCCATCCCAGTTTTCAAATTATTTTTTTTTGTCTATAACGTCAATGCAGTGAATGAGTTTTAATTGCTGACAATGTAATTTGTAGCAAATGCATAACGTCACATAGGAAGTTGCATTTAGCTGTTATGAATTATAAATTAGAATAGAACATTTTGAGGACAATGCAGTGTTGGAATACTGTATATATTTCTTTGGAATGATTTGTCATTGTTTTTTGGGGGAAAAACTTTCTTTTTCAAAAGTATTGTGGTATCATTATTTGGTAATGATATCAAGAATTGAGCAGATACTCGCACTGGTATCAGTCTGCAAAATTGTGGTATTGAACTTTCCGAGTATATAATGTATACAGCTCATTAGGATGAAAAATGATACGGTTAAATATTAATATGAAGATATAAAAGGAAATAAATTTAAAAATGGTGTCACTGTATTTTGGTTTTTATCATTTTCATCCAAAAGATATTTTAACAATTAACACTTCTCAGAATTTGGCCCAACTATAAAAAGATATTGTTAATGAATGTCCTCGCTTGAGTGTGCAGTTTTGAAAGGGGACTGTACAGGTGTGATGGCTGCAAAAAATGCTAAATGTGGAAATGTGTGCTATGTGTTTGTGTGCTGTGGTCATAAAAGAATGGCCATAAAGTACCATAATTCCCCAAGTATAAAAATCACTTTGTTTCCCAAAAATGAAGGCCAAAAGTATGAGTGCGTCCTATAAACAGTAATTTGAAAAGATTGATCCGTCACCCACATGAGGCAAGTTTTGACGCACAGATGTGTATTTTTACATCAGCCATATTCTTACTTACAATAAGTTCCGTAACGAGACGAGTTACAGGGTGGACGTCAGTTAGCAGCCATTGCCTGTTGCAGCTAACAGCAGCTGGTGTCAGCTGAGGCTGTTGCAGCATTATTTTCAATAAAAGAAGCGAGCAGACCAAACCAACAACCAACTGAATCCATCCTTCTTCGAACACAGGAATATTCCAAAAACGGAGAGGATCATCTAAAAGTTATGATGTCTCCAATGTGATTCATTTAAGCGTGCACCGGTTAGAGAACATTAACAGGTTTTCCATTTGACTCGTTTATTAATTATGGTCTTTTGGCATGTACACTACAGACAATATATAAACTTGGTGAAACAAGGATTGTGCGCAACTCTGGGTTTTTATGGAAAAATAAACTCGAGCTCCGCCATGAAGAAAAAGGAAAAACTGCTTCGACTTCACTCAACGTTACACTGGCGCAGCGCTCTAAATGTGGGAAATCTGAAACACACTTAACCCTCAACAAATATATAACTTAAATTATGAAGAATTTCCAAAAGTTGATTTATTCTGTTTTGCTATATATATTTTTACTTTGTCGCCAGACTTTTGATACGTCCTATACCCAGTAACAGAAAATACCAGAATTAGACCCTAAAATTAAGGGTGCATCGTGTACGCACATGCGTCCTTATTTGGGGGATTACGGTATTAAACTTTATCTCGTGCACTCATGGTTGGGAATCGCATCACTGGTGCATCATATCATGATGTCACATGTAGGCTGAATAACACATGGAGACTGAACAGTCATCAAGAAAACGCCATGAATATCATGTCATGTTTACATCTACTGTAAGCAGTAAGTTCAGGGAACATTCTGTATTCAAACTGTATGTAAAAAGGTGTTTCCCTTAAGGGCTTGTCCCAATTGCAAAGCAATCAATGGCACTTTACAGTACACGCCCTCTGCCAATCACTATTAGCTTTTCGACATCATTCAAGTGGCCTTCGGTGACAGTTACGGCATCCAGTAATTAAACGGCGGCCAGCCTTGAGCAAATAGGACCTGTGTTGTGTGAGGGGAAAGAAAAAATCTTTTATCCAGACAAATGGATCATCCGTCACTGACCCCACTCCCCTCCTGGTGCCCCTCTCCTCCCACGGGTTGCATAATAGTCAACTCTACCTTGTGAGTCAGTCACAGTGAAGGGAACTTTTTGTCCGGAAAAAAGGTCACTACCGCAGAAGAAATCAGCCTCTTATTGGGCTGTGAGTACAATATACAGTACCTCTGTATCATCCTAAAACTACCTGCCGTTTTCATATGCCATTGCGAAGAAGACTTGTCAGTTGACAGTTCTTATGTCAAAAGTGATTAATTATGGTCCTCATATCCGTGTGAGAACTATTCCCTCTCTGTCGTATCGATGCAAGATCAAGTTATGTAACAGCACACTTTGTCATAATAAAGGATTAGGATTTCTTTGAAAAGATAAGCTTTGTGATAATAAGTGACCCTGAGTTGTTTTTCTATCTTTTGTGTTTTATAACTAACTTAATTATGTCATTTATTATCACCGGTTGTAGCGAAGTGAAGCGGACTTCAACAGACTTATGTGCCTCACACAATGTGATTCGCTTGTCCCTCTTGTGCAGCTTTTAATATAATGCTGAACAGTTATGTAAACATGCAAGTTGTTTGAACAGTTTAAATTAAGGGTGTCCTTTTTCTTTTCATGGGGCGTGTAAAGAAAATTCAAAGGATTCAAGGCCCTATTTGACATTTTATTTGGCAGACCAAAACCAATCAATGAAGCAATTACTTATTAAAGTTATTTTAGTGTTTGGTTTATTGTGTTGTTTTTGATCATTTTTTTATTAGGAATGTCAAAATAACAGAAAAATTGCGTTTTGTTTTTTAATCGCCTTATTGTAATTTTTAATCTCTAACTTAACTTTGCTTTTTTGTATGCTTATTAGATATATTTTTTATGCTTCTTGTGTTTGAGTTCTTGTAGGTTGGAAATAAAGGTCAATTACACACTGAAGTGGACACAAAATGTCCAAACACCTTTGGTAAGGTAGAGTGGTATGCATTTCTTGTAAGGTGAAGTTTGCTTTCATAGAAGCAGCTCAACTTTAGCCTATCGGATGAATGCAAAGCACCCAGCTGCGACTACAGCCATAAATAACTGTAGCAACAAAGATTCTAATTTTGCAAACTAAAGCAAAGATCTTTGCCAAAATAAAGAGACCACCCCGTGTTTGAACAAATGTGTGTTTGAACAAATCTGTTTTTAACAAAAACAAAAACTGCTTAAAGCAGTTAATAAATTCAACTTTTAGTGTGTTTTTTTTTAAGATACTGAGAAACTAAAAAAAAAAAAAAATCATAACTACAATAGTCGCAGACATTTCCATTTATAAAAGCTCATAAAAACTGCTTAAAGCAGTTTTTGTTTTTGTTAAAATTTTAAAGCAGAGTTTACTTGAAGATCTTAGTCAATCACAAATTAGATCTGGAGAGACAAATGCTCTATTTCTGGCTCATCTGCCAAAATATTGTGTCAATAATGACAATGCCCATTTGTATAGAACTGAACAAAATCAAATAATAGAGCATTTTGCAATGGGGTCACTATAATTGAAGTTGTTTCATGTTCCAATTACTTTGCTCTTGATTTGAAAATAAAAATGTGCTGTTCCTGTCATGACATTAAAAAGTATTACTTTACATTTGCTGATATTTACAGAAACCCTGTTGAAATCTCACATACCCCCTTAAGTACGTTTATGTACCCGCATCGGTACTCGTACGTACCCCCATTTCAGAACTGCTAGCGCATTTTATGAGCTTTTATAAATGGAAATGTCTGCGACTATTGTAGTTATGATTTTTTTTTTTTTTTTAGTTTCTCAGTATCTTAAAAAAAAAAACACACTAAAAGTTGAATTCATTAACAGTAGTAGTTGTCAGATGCGTTGCACAGGTGCGAGATGTGTATGTTACAGTCCACCACGTTTCCAACACCCGCAACAATAGGGCTGCAAACCCAAAAGTTTTTATCCAAGATGAGGGCTGCTGGGTAATAGAGGCGGGCCATAAATGACCCCCAGGCCATAGTTTGGATACCGTGGGTTGAATCATATCTGCCTTTTCCCACCCATTTCTTTTCCTTTCCAGGTATCCTGTTTATATGATTCACACAGTCACAGAAATACAACGGAAATATGAACTCACTTTGAGTCTGTCTGTAGTACTTACTACTCATATACTGTACGTTTGATTCGTTTATATGATGAAAAAGTAAATACTTGTACCCAAAAGTTTGACCTGAGTTCAAATGAGGGCAAGCGAAGTGTAAGTTTGTTCATTATCTGCGCATAAGTGTCCATGTCGGAAATGGGCTGAACCACAGCGACTGAGAGGAACAGGGAAGGAATTGGGAGGAAAAGGCGTAACTGCAACCAGTTGACCACTACATCCCTTACCCTTGCCAGGGGGTGCAATAAAACAAGGGGCAATAGACACAACATGACACACATATTAATACATAACATAGCAAAGTGCTGCAACAATAATGTATTTGCATTATCTGCACTGCCGTTATATGTTCGCACTTCTGGCAAAAGCATCATCTTGAGTCAAAAAATGAAAATTGAGGAATACATGTATCCTAATTAAATACATAATTCCCTTTAAAATAATGTATAATACACGAAGGTACCTGAAACATTGAGAAAGTTAGAGCAATTGCAAGGTTTACAAGTTAAAATCCCAAGTTCTTTTGGCACATACAATACATCTTTTGAAGCTCCATGGTAACTAGTTCCATAGGAAAAAAAAAAAACAATTGACCCCAAACTTTCTGAAACTATTGAAAGATCACTAGAAAATAAATTCCAATAGCAAAATACCCGTGTGCGGTATTTTGTCCAATCCTTTGATCTTTACAGACCATCCACTACACACATACTTCTGCCTGCTGCCCTCGGCCAGCAGGTACAAGACGCTGAGGTGGAAGTGAGCGCGCTTTAGCAAAAGCTTTGTTCCCTCCGCTGTTTCCACCCTGAACAGTCTGTGATAGTCATGTCCACTCCTCATCTGTTGTGTGATGTCTGTGTATATTGTCGTATGTGTCCTTACTATTTCCATGTTATCTGGCAGTGTGTATGAAACTGAATTTCCCTCTGGGGACAATAAAGGTCTGTCTGTCTGTCTGTCTGTCTGTCTGTCTGTCTGTCTGTCTGTCTATCTATCTATCTATCTATCTATCTATCTATCTATCTATCTATCTGCATCGAAGGCATTTCACATCAAAGCTTTGGAAGAAGACAGCAGGGAGCTGAAATTTCAACCAGGTGGTGGCAACATGTCAAAGTTCAACATGGCAGGGCCACTTAGTTATCACACTACAAGGAGTGTGCCATCCCATGGCTAAATTACTGTGAGAATAATGCAGAAGAAAATTATAAAAAAAAAAAAAAGGCAAAATACTACAAGGGATAAAGCTGAGGAAGTTTGACCTCAGATTTGCTTCTGCTAAAGGTAAGGAAGGGTTAACCTTCCATCATTGTAGAGTCTACAATGATGGAAGGTAATACGTCAAACTTGGTGGTGGGTCACATTATGGTGTATTTTAGAAAAAAAAAGTTGCAATGTGTATTTATGTATATAACTCTTTTGTGGAAAAAAACACGGTAAAAACACATGCTAGTGGATTTTTTTTGTTTGAGCAAAAAAAAAAAAATCAATATATACATATATATATTTCATGTTTTTTTATTGTTTGCTTAATTTTTTCTTGCATGCTCTTTTTTTATAGTGTGCTTCATTTTTCTTATTTCTTTTGCCTTTTGTGCTTCTTTTTACTTGTGTGCTCTTTTTTTATTGTTTGTTTCTTTTTCTTGTGTGCTTTTTTTATTTTGTCCTCTTTTTATTGCTTGCTTTTTTCCCATGTGAAGTCCTTTTTTTATTGTATGCTTTTTTTTGTGTGATTCTCTCTTGTGAGGTGTTTCTGTTTGTTGTTTGCAATTCCCTTTTTTTGTTTGCTCAGTTTTGCTCAGTTTGTGTGATTTGCACTTCAAGGCCACCGTAGAATTTGGTTCTACCCATGTTAAGACATCACAGGGGAGGTGTCTTTTTTTCTCCCCAAAACATCATTTTTCAGAGTTTGTTTTGATTTCTGCAATGTTGCAAATTCACACGATTACATCCCTTCAGCGTTATCTCTAGGGAAAACAATCACAGGAACTGCAGACACTTTTGTCTTGCTGACCATATGAATGAAAAGTGAAAACAATGTGAACTCAAAACTGTGTCCAAGTTCAGGAACTTCCCTTGGCTCAGCTATGCTGAGCTCAGATAAGATTTATAGAGGGTTATTCGGATAAATCCTGCAGGGTTGAAATCAACATGGGCTCACATTGGCCATGTTCTAACAAGTTGTGAGGACACAATAAACACCACAATAGGATCCAGCTTCCTCTTGAAAGGACTGGCAGGTCTACACATAAGAATTATTCCCTCCAGGGTCTATCCAGGAAGCAGCCCGGGCAATAAAAGTTTAAGAAGTGAAGAAGTGGATGAGGTCCTGACCTTTGACTTCATAGTATCACAAATGCAGACTGGAAGTCTTTAAAAGAGAAGTCAAGTCAAAAATTTTCCTAACAATATGCACTATACAACCCCAACTACTCTTAAACATGGTATTCTGATTACCGTATTCTTTGTACTCCAAGCCCCAACTTTTTTTCTCATGATTTGAGCCCTGTGGTTTATTATCCAGTGTTTTGCTTTTTTGCACCAGTAAAGCAAATGCGTGTGTCTGTCAATTTATGGAAGAACTATAAAATACCCATTCACCCATCCATTTTCTATAAATATGTTGGTGCTAAACATGCAGGCACGTTCAGCCTGTTGAAGATAGGATGTTGCTGTCAGCAGCCAATTTAAAAAATGAGGTTGTTTTTATATATATATATATATATATATATATATATATATATATATATATATATATATATATATATATATATATATATATATATATATATATATATATATATATATATATATACTATATATATAAATTTTTTTTCTTCTCAATATTTGTTCCTGCAACTTATATACCAGTGTGGCTTAAAAATACAGTAATTCATTCAATGGCATTGATGGTTATAGACGTCAAAGCAACTATATATGTAAAAGATCCATTTTAATTGTGCTGGCACTGAATGAATTAAGCATCATAGTCTACCCATTTTTATCAATCTTAGGGTCCAGTCATTTTGTCACTTGCTGTCACCTAAAAATGACATCCTGGTTGAGTCAACCAATCAGAGCTCATCTTTGTACACACTAAGCAGGAAAACAAAGGATCCATTTCAACACCGACAAAACAAGGGCCTATGGATGACAGGGAGACTCTGTGCCTATGCCTACGCACGGGGAACACCTAACCTGATTGTGCCTCATTGTAACTTCCCACTCTACTTTGATGCCCACATCAATACTATAGAAGTAATCAACCATGTTCTGTTTATGCCTGATCACATCCCCAGTGAAAGTTAGGCATTACAACAGCCATGTCTAATATATGACTGCTCTGCGGGTCACTGGAGAATCTACAGTGGGGTCTTTTGTGCAATGAGACTCAAAACATAATTGATGCCAAGGCAAAAGATGAGCTTGACAAAGATTCCTAGAATACAAGCCAATACAATGTATTTCTTTGAAAATCCATTTTCCACACAGCAGTGCACTCCACATAAGAAGGCTCGAAACAAGCACTTTTGTATTGCAGAAGTTACTAAACTTCAAATTAGAAAGTTGCTCCTCAAATGAAGCATTGATTAGCAAAACTGCTCCACAAAGAAAACTAAACTTACTAAGGCATTTTCAACCAATTGCATAAACTGAAAATGATATTTGTACTCAAGACTTGGGTAACTACCAATCACAGCTTATCTGGCAAATGTCACATAACCTAACCCAGAAAAAGGGGAGCTTTGATTGGTCGTTAATTGAGCCCTTAGCATGTGATGTCATTGTCAGTCAAGTGAAAAAAAAAATCGGTTTCAACTCTTGTGCAGTATTTTGACCATTTTGGGGACATTTTCTTCCACATCATTCTAGTGGTATTCTAGCCAAAAAATGTCACACTCCTGCCGGTGTGATAACTAAGTGGACGTTCCATATTGACATGTTGTTGCAATCTTGGTGAAATTTCAGCTCCCTAGGGTCTTTTAATCCAATGCTTTCCCTTTGATGTGAAATCTCTATGATATAAATTCAAAGGATTGGGCAACATACTGCACCCTTATGCAGTATTTTTACCATTTTGGAGACATATTCTTTGACATCATTCTTGAAGTATCTCGCATGGGGATGGCACACTCTTTGGTAGTGTGATAACTAAGTGATCGTGCCATGTTCAATTTTGCTATCATCATCTGGGTGAAATTTCAGCTTCCCTGGTATATTTTTTATTATCAGTCGACAGCAAGTGGAAAAGTGTTTTTTTTTTATTTATTAATTTTGAATGAAATTAATGAACTAATTACAGACAAAATTTTAACTTGGCTAAATTAGTAAAGCTAGGGTATTATGGACCTATGTTGCCTGCATGAAAATAAGTCGAGCATGCCCCACCATCAGTCGGAAAACACTTTTTGGGAAATGTGCCAGCAGGGGATGAAAGTTTTCTTTTAAACACAGCCCCCGCATCCCCTCCTCCTCCTCCGTGTCTTGCTCAGGTCACAGTTGGAAGACCATTGAGAATGCGCCATAGTCATTCCCCAGGATGCTCAATGAGGGAGGCGTCAAACATGAGCTTTGCCATTCACATGAGTGTATATATGTGTGTGTGTGGATGTGTGGAGTGTGTCATGGGGTGACTGTTGTGTCTGCTCCAGCTTCATCTCTGCCACCAGTGACTCATTTCTATTTCTTATAACGATTAGAATGTTGTTAACCAGCACAATTAGACTCATTCAACATATACAAACATGTTCGAGTTAACTTTTTACACTCTTTTGACAATAACAGGCAGGTGTGAGTGGTAACAACAGGATGACAGAGAGGGTTCAACACTCCCCGCTGATTTCCTCTCACACGCCCCAGCTCCACTATGAGCCACACCCCGATATTCAAAAATGTGCATGTGTTTGTATCTGGACGGTTTTAAAAAGGGTTAATCCATTCCACTGAAGAAGTGGCCATCTACTCAGACTTTAGTTAACCCCAAACCAATGCTGATAACCTACCAGCCTAACCTGAGACCTTTGACATTCACCTCAGGGCTCTTCAAACAAGACATTGGCCTCAAGGGATTCAGTGTGCATATTTTAAGGGTTTCTCCTTACTCTCTCTATTTTGCTTGCTCTCGGAGTCCCTGTTGAGTCCTGGATCTGGTTCTCCTCTCTCTGGTTTGGTTTCAGGGGCAGCGCAAGATAATCCTTTTAGTCTGTTTCCTTTTGAGCCCATCCAGAGTTTTTACAACACTTTGCCAGAGGCTGGTGTGGCATACATGTGAGGAGTAAACATCAATAGATGGTTTTGTTTATCCTGGAGGTTCCTTGGTTTACTATTCTGTTCTTATCTACTATCAGCCACCGGTCTCCCATACGAATGCATGAGTACATAAAAAGCTACAAAGCTTCAAAGAAAACAAAAATATATATTATATGTGGTCATGTATTCTTCTGTTGAACATTTTTTTGGTCTTTACTACATGTTATGTTTTGTATTGTTTACATCGGTTGCTCTCAAATGAGAGTACGTGAAAGCACTTCAGAACAGGAATCATACATCACAGACATAGAATGATAAAAGTTATTATAGTGTTTTCTGAATTATAAATATATCATTATAATGTAGTTTTATGTCTGTGATGTATGCTTTTTGCTCTGTTCATGTATTGCCTTCTGCCTACATATTCCCTGCGGCATTATGGGGGGAGAAAAATGCTGAAATGTTGAAGGTTTTTAGCATCTAGCTAACTAGTATTGACTTCCACATGCACAATACTTTGTGACATTATGAAGACAAATGATAAATGTTAGATTTTATCATTTATCTTACAAATATGTTCGACGATACCTGGAGTGTCAAATTCATTTTTTTCCTGAGCCATATTATAGTTATAGTTTCTGTCAGAGGGCTGGAATAACTGTAAAGTCAAATACATTTTCAAATTCGTCACACAAGTTAGGTAGTTTTGAGAGACAAAGTCAGTAAAAAAATATTCAAAATAGAGAAAAAAAAGGTTGCTTTTTTTTCCCCCCAAAAAAACTTTGAAGAAAAAAGAAATTTGAAGACAAGTTGCAAATTTGGTATTTTAGCCAGAACCTTGCTGTCAAATCAGTACTTTGCAAGCCACATAAAATGATGTGGCAGGCCTTGCGTTTGTCACCTGTGGGCTATACAGTAGTTGCAAACTTCTTCAAATGTACGTTATAGGCTAAAAACACAGCATTTGTTTCCCATAATGCCACGTGTTATTGACTGCATCTGCACAAATCCACAAAAGTACTTTATTGTGAAGTATCATGTAGGTAAAATGCTTTAAAAAATGTATTTTGTTATTTGCACATGCATAAGAGGTGGCATTTTGGAATGGTTTTTAGTTTATTTTTAGTATTTAACTTACTATGGTCAAATATATTTGTAAGCTAGATGCAAAAACTTTCAGTATTCCATCATTTTTTCCCCCCATAATGCCACAGGATGTGTGCAGATGAAAGTCAATGTGTGGCATTATGGGGGAAATATGCCGACCAGAAATTGAACATCGCAGACATAAAACAACAAGAGTATAATAATGTTTAATTACTTAAGAAGACAAGGTATAATGTAAGTCAAATGCTGAAAAAAGGTATTTTCATGTACATGTCTTGACTTTATGGCAATATAGAATATAGAATAATTTGTAATTGACTAAGATCTTATGGCAATATAGAAACAATGATAAATGTTTAGAATCCAGCCATACATATTTCTAAACAAAATGCTAAAAACATACATTTGGCATTTTTTTTCTTCATAATGCCACAGGGTATTTTCAGGTGGAAGTAAGAAGTATATGGCATAATGGGAAAAAATGCTATGTTTTAAGCATTTAGCCTGCAAATACATTTGAATTTGTTCGCAAGTAGAGTCAAATGTATTTGTCATATAAATGCTAAAATGTAACGTTCTGCAATTTTTTCCCCATAATGCCACAGGGCATGTGCTAGCGGCGGTAATACCCTGTGGTATTAAGAGTAAAAATGCCTAAATGGGAATCAAACATTGCTGACATTAAACCATAAAAATGACAAATAAGTCATTTTTACTTTATTAAGACAGGGTTAGTGGGACTGCAGCGCTATGGGAAAACGTTTTTAGCATTTGGCCAACAAGTATGTATGAATGCATTTACCAGTACGTTCAAATGTATTCCGAGTTTGCCAGTTGAAAAAGTTTTTTCCAGAATGTCAGCTCCAACTTACCGTTATGTGCACACATGTGAACTTTATGGATCTCACGGGAAACTGACTTCATTTTAACTTATCATTTGGATCAACATGCTCTGAATCACCCTTGCACATGATACACACAAGGCTCTTTTCTGCTTTGCATTTGTCAACATCACTCACTACTACCGAAGCTTTTCTTGAGCCTCTTGTTGAGTTCTTTAGATCCTCTCAAGGTTGAGTGCTTCTTAAAGGCTCAACGAGCATGATGGGAAGTAATGGTGGATAATAATGCTAATTGGAAGCGATTTCAGAGCTTCCAAAGCGGTAAAGTGGTCTAACTGCACGAGGCCTGCTCGCTTTCAATGAGCTGTCAGTTTCCTGCTGCACAGCCTCGCAACAACCCGTATCCTCCAGTTTGGACCAAATAACTCAAGTAACAATCAAAATTGGAAAACGTGTCAGATCCTGCGTGGAAGGGACAGAGGACGGAAATGAGAGAGAACTTGCATGTGACTTCCAAAAAGAGAAAGAGAGAGAGAGAGAGAGCAAAAGCTTGTGTTGTCCTCCAATTTATCTGACCTACATTTACTTATTTTGCTCTCAGAAATATGTCAGTGAAATATGACGCCAACAAGTTTGGAAAACGCACTTTCCTGCCAAGAAGAGCAGGCATTTCAGAATATCAGCAGGAAACAGCCAGAAAAGTTATCTTCTTGAAGAATAGAAAAAGGGCACAGCCGGATTTTAGTCAATTTCATAGATTGTTCTGTCACAATATATATATTTTTTGGCTTTAGGTTTTGGTATAGGTCTTTGACCCTTGTGCAATATTTTGACTATTTTGGCTCTTTTTTTCACATAATTGTCAAAGTATGTTAGCTAAGAGATGGCACATTCCTGCTTGTGTGATAACTAAATGGTCGTGGTATGTAGGACTTTGACATGTTGTCACCATCTGGGTGAAATTTCGGCTCCCTAAGTGTCTTCTTTTAATGCTTTACCTTTGATGTGAAATGCCTTTATTAAAGATAAAGATCAAGATAAAGATAAAGATAAAGATCAACATATTAGACATGGGTTACTTATAAAATGTAGTTAGAGTATTTCTAAAACCCCCAAATTCTTCAAAAAATACAGGTAAATATTCAATACTGCATGTTTTTTCACAAAAAGGGAACACATAGGGAAAATGAAAAACATGAGAAAAGTGCAACCTATGGGAAAAAAAATTGTTATCCGCTGCGGTCAACTGTATATTTAAGTTGCGATAACACCAATCACCACTAGACGGCAGACATGTATAATTTTAAAATTTTACGTGAACATTTTTTCATTTTTATGAAAAAAGATAAATGCAATGAATGAATCAATGGTAATATTTATGCAGGTCTGTTTATTTTGTTGTTTTTTCATTAGAGAGGAGATAAGTACAGATACTACAGAAAATTAAGGTAGCAGTGTTTGTGATGGCAGCCATTATTAGTATCAGTTACTCTCTTGAAGCAGCTTTATCTGGTTTGTAACTAGAAATTACAAATTAGAGGAATAGAAAATTGCCAACAATTTCATGAAATTTTAAGGAAAACACTGTATTGGAATACATAGGTATTTAATTAAAATTATCTGTGGTTTTGTTTAGGGGGAGAATTTTGTCTTGTCAGTAGTTCTAGTGGTATTAGTACTTGGTATCGGAGTTGATGTCTACTCAAGGATTGAGCATTTATGCTGATATTGATCAAAAAAGTGATATTTAACATCCCTAGTTAGGGTGGTGGATTGTTTACACATGCATTGAAAAATGTATTCTCAAAAGGAACTGTGTTAAGAGCATTTGCGTTGAACGTATGCATGTATTTTGTCTTTATATAAAATAACATTTGCCATACATGCATATTGGAAATTTGGGTCTAATTTGGCCCCCCAAGTAGCACAGATGAAAAATTGTGGTCCCCTCAGCATTTAAATTGGCCCTCCCAGTTTGAAATCAGGCCTCCCATAATCTGGAGTCTTTGGTTGGGGGGACCCAAGGGTGCCATGTTTGGCCAACAGCCCCCCACCCCATGCTTTAGCAAAGGACAGGCAGCATTGTTATGCAACAGTTTGGGATGAATGAATAGGTTTGAGTGCGAGCCCAGTGAATGCATGTGGAAATGAACGAATGAGAGGAGCAGCTAGGGGGATCCCTGAGGGAGTCCTTAGCCCTTCTGGGTTTGTCAATTTGCCTAAATGTGTCCTAAAAATGCTAGCAAACTGGCAAGGTGGGCAGCAGAAACGCCATAGTCTTCTACTTTCCGTCTTAATTGATTCATTTCCGTTTTAAGACTTCTAAACGCGATTTATTTATACTTGATGCAGAATAGTTTTTATATGCATCGTTTAACCCACTTTGTTATTGCTTTTTTTAAAACTCTGTGACTTCCAGGGCACATCACCACTAAAGTACTTGTTAAAAAGGTTAAAAACAAAAGGGCCCCCTCTCCTCCGCGAGCAAAGCCGACCTCGGGCACGGGGCCAATATTCCCACTGTCTCTCTCAGTGGATGACATCATTGGTTGGCATCAAGAAGCGTGGGGGAATAATTAGGTTTGAGATGGTTGAAGTAACTATGAATGTGTGCTTATGCAGCACGGAATTTGCACGGATATACTCAATGTGAAGCACGTACATTTTGATGAAGGTAAATAGGAGTCAAATGTATTTGGGGAAATGAAACTAAATGAGTTACATTTTAGGTCGACGAACCTTTGGCTGAGGACTGTATTTTTTTCCCCAAACAATCTCTCAGCTCATAAAATACATAATAAAAGAGTGCTGTGAATTCAACACAGATTGATCATACCTGCACATTTAGAAATAAAAGCAGCACCAACATATTTTCAACATAACTGATACACTCTGATTGTTAGAATACTGAACCAGCACAACAGTAATGTGCCTGATTGTTTTTACTAGTGGAGAGTACTCACCGGTGGCAAGTAAAATAGCAGTTCAAGCTCAAAATCAATACAGACACTCATCTACATATAAACTTCAACTTGCAAACATTCGGAGGTATGGCGATGCCATCACAAACAAATCTTCCGCCCAGATCGTCTTTCAGCCACTGATATAGTGCAGGAGTGCCCAATCAAGATCTGCTCTTTTGCAGTGATATTGCTAAACAAAGAGTAAAATGACCCAGGCAGGGTAGACACATTTACCAAGCAGTAACTAATAGGGATGGGCCAGAAATGCTTTGAAATACAATACATGGGGAGAATGCGCTGCCTTTCAATACTCCCCATTATAGTTAACCAGGTGAACGGATTTGATACGTATTTATTTTGAAGTTCCTCCTGGAAACATGGTCAACTTAAACTTTTCCTCCTGGAGCAGCTCTGGATGTACTAAACAACACAGTGTTTTTTTTTCTAAGTTACCTTCTTTTCTGGCTGTTTTTAATTACTGTGAAATTACAGACAAATTCAGCAAAAGGACGGGAGCATGGAACGAACCTCGTTTGTATGTAGAGGAGCGTCAGTACTTCGATAGTCGTCCTCTGTCTTCCTTTACTTCCCAGTGGATTGCCTCCTCATGGCTACCAAAAAAAAAAAAAAAAAAGCAGAAAAGTTGCACTGGACTATGAGCTGCAGGGTTCAAAGCATGAGAAAAAGCGTGTAATCTGAAATTTAGGATAATTACCGTAATTCCCCAAATATAAGACGTACATTTTTTTCACCAAAATGAGAGCCAAAAGTATGGGTGCGTCCTATAAACGATAACGTAATCGTTTGATTTTTTTTTCGACACCATTCGAGGAAGGATGATCTCTCAGCCACATATACTGAGTATTGACCCACAGATGTGCATTTTTATATCGGCTGCATTCTTACTTACAATCATTTCTGCGTGTTGCAGCTAACCACAGCTGAAGTTGTTATGGCATCATTTTCAAAAAAAGAAGTGAGCAGGCTGAACCAACGTCCGAGCCCATCCTTGTTCACACACAGAAAAATTACAAAAAGGATCATGTAAAAGTTGTGATGTCTCCAGCTGATTCAATTAAAAGGCAAGAAACGTGCACCGGTTAGAGAACACAGAAAGGTATTGCATTTGACTCGTTCATTAATTGTTGTCCTTTGACATATACACACAATCATCAATTCGGTAGAACACGGATGAAGCGCAACTTTGGGTATTTATAGCAAAATGAACTTGACCTGCGTTGCGAGAAAAAAGAAAAACAACTTTTTCAATCACATTCAACGTTACGCTGGCGCGGCATTCAACGACCGATCATAATGTGGGAAATCTGATACACACTTATCTTAACCAGCAACAAATTCTGTTTTGCTTTAGTTTTTACATTGACCAGAATTTGACCCTAAATGTAAGGGTGTGTCCTATATTTGGGGAATTACAATAGTAATCTGAATTTTTTTTCTGTCAAAAATCAGCATCAGCCGAAAAAAACCTTCATATAGGTCAGGCCCTACTTGACGTCCCCCTATTTGAGAACCAATGCTTTAACATATGGGTGAGAAAGGAGGAGAACTTGCTTTAAAAACTCCCTATAGACTTCATCCATGAGCAGTTCACTCAACTCAGGGAAAAGCCTTTATTTGCACGATGCGCTTTGTCAACCTCTATTTGGTGGCTTCTTTACAACACACCCGGGCCCTTTGAATATTAACTGTGTGATCACTCTTGCCACACAAGCAGCCTCTCTGGACCCCCAATCAACTCAGCCCAGCACCCCCCTGCCGCTTGCTTCGGGGCTTTGTGCCCAACCACAGTTTTGCTATACACACAATTGTCATCCACTGTGATGGAAATGTAGTGCGAGCAATGCTTCACTGACGTCGTTGGAACATTTCGATTCACACCGCACAAAATGGCTAAAAGTGAGGAAAAACCGGCCGATGTGCTGGACCTCATTGTAAACTGCTAGTGAAGTGCAACTGTTGTCCCGGCCAGTGTAATAAGCGTAACAGGCGAGGCAGGAAGGTGGCTGAGGGTGGGAGAGTCTGAGCCGGTGTTTTTGCAGCCCAATAATCTCCTTTATTGAGTCTCAGGAAATCCTAATTGGAGTCGGAAGTGGTCCTTGTGGCCAGATGTGCAAAGACAAACGGTCAAACCCAACCCCCAGAGGACAAGTGACCTCAAGAACCTCTGTCTCCAAGACACCTGCTGAGTTTAATTTAAACTCGCAAACGCACACACACACACACACACACACACACATACACAAACGAGAACAACTGAACAGAAGTACCCTGGTATCCTTGGGGAATCCCATTTTGAAAGAAAACAGAAAGGAACACGTGAGACACTCACATTCGGCGCTAAAATCTTCTGTCACACTTTGGAAATATTGCAAAGATGCAGATATACACCCAGGGCATGATATAAAAATGAAACATTATCCTTGTCTCTCAATAACACAAAAATGCAAATGACAAGATTTTGGATTATTTATGCATCATATATAATTGAGGATCACATAAGAATCTATGAAATCAAGTGCTCGGGAAGACCGTTGCTTGTGCAGATATGTAGTCGATACAAACAATTCAGTCTTTTTAGTAAATAAAAATGAGGTAAGAATGAAACAAGACACAGCTGTCGCTGTCAAATGACAAAAAAAAAGAAAAAACACTATGGACACTATGATTAGTGAGGAAAACTACAAAGGCTTGAGAAGGCATGGCAGTAAGTAAGAATCTTATTTATCCAATCTAATGCCATCTAATTTAATCCTATCCAATTTGGTCTAGTCTAGTCAAGGCTAGGCTAGTCTAGTCAAATCTTACTTTATCTAGTCCCATCCAATCCAATTGAATCTAGTCTGGTCTAGTCTAGTCAAGTGGAATCAAATTTGACCTAATCCTATCCAAACCAATCTATTCTGATCAGTTCCAATCTGATTTGATCTAGTCTAGTCTGGCCTAGTCTAGTCAAATCTCCCATCCAATCCAACTTGGTCTGGTCTGGTCTGGTCTGGTCTGCTCTGGTCTGGTCGAGTCGAGTCGAGTCGAGTCGAGTCGAGTGGAATCTAATTTTACCTAATCCCATCCAAACCAATCCAAACTGATCTGATTGGATCTGATTTTGTCTAGTCTAGTCTAGTCTGGTCTAGTCTAGTCTAGTCTAGTCTAGTCTAGGTGAATCAAATTTTACCTGATCCCATCCAAACCAATCCAATCTGATCAGATCTAATCTAGTCTAATCTAGACTCATCTAATTGATCGAATTCCATCCAATCTGATCTGATTTTACTTAATCCGATGTAGTCTTGTTCAGTCTAGTCTAGTCTCGTCTTGTCTAGTTGAATCTAATTTTATCTAACGCCACCCAGTCCAATCCAATCAGTTCAATTGGATTTTATCTGATCTGATATGATCTAGTCTCGTCTAGTCTAGACTAGTCTAGTCTAGTCTAGTTTTGTCAAATCAAACTTCACCTAATTTCATCCAATCCAATCTAATCTATTCTAATCTAATCTATTAAATAAACCAGCACCCTCTAATTCAATCTTTTCTTCATGATTTAAAAATGTTCTGAATTGTTGATTAATATTTAAATTGTTGACACTGTGAAGAAATATTAATGGAATTATTTGGTAACAGTATATCACTACCCTGGGACCAAAATCTCCAAAAGAGTCAATTTTGACCAACTAACTAACTAACTAACTAACTAACTAACTAACTAAGGATGGCAAGTAAAGAGCAAGCAATTTTCAACATTTTTGATTGATCAACAATTTGTCAAATTATAACCATGTTGACTAACCAAGATATAGATTTTTGGTTTCAAAGTGTGACTCATTACACCAGCGATATGCTTGATAACTCTTCAATCTGAGCAACATATGCCCAGAAAACAGCTTTGCAGCTGTCGCTAACTTTATGACCTGTATTTGAGTTTACAGGAGTTTTCAAACTTTTGACTGGCACCGTATGCACAGTATGTACCCAGCTTTAGTCAAATATCAAAGTTCTAAGCACAACATAGTCATGACATCAGCGCAATATCATTTGATGATAAATAAGCGCCAAGATCTTCTGGCAATCGTCATTGCTGCATCATTACTTTTGCTAACCCTTCCCCCTCGGAACACGGGGGCTGCGAAAAACTAATAGCTCACATTAACCGCCAAGCATTCACACAAATATGCTGCAGGAAACTTTTTTATGGTGAGTCTCAAATCCTGAGTCATGCTCTCTAATCTCTGCGTCTCCATAATGTTTGTATCGTCTGTGAACCCCCGCACAGCAGCAAACGGCATGTCGAGCCCCCTTGAGGTTCTACATGGGGGTGACTCATATAGATTCCGGAGATCCATATATATGTCTTGTGTGGGAGTGCAGAATTTTACCGGACTTGTGGTCAGACTGAGACCAGAGATTGTTGTCAGGCCAGAACAACACGTGAGTAGAGATCTAAAGAACCTGCTTTTGATTAAGAAGAACCCCCCCCAGGCCCCCCCAGCAGACTCACTGTCACAACCCCAGATCAGAGCCAGGTGCTTGTGTTTTCTCATACAGGCTGTGTTTAAAAATACCACGGCACACAAACATAGTTACACTGACCTATTTATTCGACCGCAAAAGCCAGACGGCACGATAATTGCATACTGCAATATCGATACTTGCAGTTTTACACACCACCGAAAAATGGGGCAGCGGGGATCATGATCCATAGTATGGATTGCTTTACGTCCTGGTTGTTGTTCCAGCATATGGAAAAAATGCTGTTGAGGCTTTTGAGTGACATTACAATAGCGGGAATGAAGAGCTGCAATTGATTAATCGACAACTCCTGGATCATCAAATAAATCTTGGGCTATTTTCATAGGCGAAGAATTGTTTTGAAGACTAATTTAATATAATATTCAATCCCAAAGACAGATTTTTTGTTTTTTGTGTGTTGTTTGAAAGAATCTAGAAATTCAACCACTTTTTTTTCAATTTATATTATTGATTTATATTATGGATTACTTTAATATTTATTTACCCAAAGTAATCAATTACCTGATATCAGCCATTTTTAGACCCCACTTTAGCAAAATTCTTGAAAAAAATAATTGAAAAACAATAACTGCCTGGGATTGAACGTCTGCAGACTTAAAAAAAAAAAAACAAACAAACATGTAAACAGACGTCTTTGGGATTGAACGAGTTAAATTTGGTATTTTGATCTTTACATCAAAGGTATTTCATATCAAAGGGAAGACATTGAAAAAAAGGCTCCAGGGGACTGAAATTTCACCGTCATTGCCTTTTTTTGATGGTGAGTGACGATTACAACACTTTGTCAATGCTTAATCTTTTTTTAGGTTTATTGTCATCCGACTGCAAATGAGTACCCATCAAGGATGAGCCAATGGACGGTTCTTTGGTCTTGAACCTGGTCTTGGACTTCCCATTTCTTCAAGTTTGCAAATGAATACAATGAGGATGAAAATGAACTTTCCGTCTATGCATAATTTGATTGTTTTTTCGGGTTTCTCGTCTTTCCTCAGCTAAACGGGCATCCACAGTCCGTCAGTCTCCAACAGACTGCAAATTTCTGCTGGTGAGAGACAATTACCATGATGGACGAAATCCACTTTTGTTTGAATGCTTAGTTTGTGATTCTTTGATATTTGTCACAATTTGTGAAAACCAGAAAACGGCTCTCTTCATAGACATGGATGGACAGTTTTTTTGTCTCACAGACTGCCCATCTTTCCAGGTGAGTAATAAATAAAATGAGGACAAAAAAAAAAAAAAACACGTTCTGTCAATGCTTATTTTGTCTGTTATTTAGGTTTCTCGGCATTCATTGGCAAGATGGCCGTCTGTCACTGACAGACAGTCCGTCAGTCACTAACCGACTGCCCATTTCTGCCGGTGAGTAACGATTACAATGATGGATGAGAAAGCACTTTTCGTCCAACCTTAATTTGTCTGTTTTTAAGTTTCTTGTCATTTGTTGGCAAAACGGGCACCTGTCATTGACGGACTAACCAACCACTCATTTCCACTGGTGAGTGAGGATTCCGATGATGGATGAGAAAGCACTTTTCATCAATGCTTAGTTGGTCTTTTTTTTCTAGGTTTCTCCTTATTTGCTGGCAAAACAGGCGTCTGAAGAACATTCCGTCGGTCTCCAATGAACCGGGACTGCCCTGTATTCTTTAATTTTCATTATTTTTGTAGTTTTTCTGCAAAATGAGCGTCCGTCAGTGACGACGCGACAGTAAATTGGTCCGAATAGATTTATCCATCTCAGCGGATACAATACTTTTCTTTTCGCGCAAATGATTCAGCGTCTTTTCTTCCGAGTGAATTTCTATGATGAAGGGATCAGGAGACTGGCCTCCACAATACCCACAAGATTTAATGACTTTCATTTGGCCAAAAAACGTGAGGCTCCCATCGCGATCATACACGTGAACGACCTCATGCACATTAACTCATTCAATAATGGAAGCACATGCACTGAAGCTCGCTGTTACGAAAAGAGGGGCCAAGTATTCTCTGGCATGAAAAGTGAACATTTTCAAGCCTATGTACCCTGTCTCAACAGCGGCATTTCCTTGTACGTTGAGAACCGCACTGTACGCTAGGATGTGAGCCACTGAATAGAAAATTAAGTTTCCTGAGAGAGGTTTGTTCTGGCATGGCTGCGCTACAACCGACAACAATAGCCAGATCGGCGGGGTCGTGACCTCCTAATTATCGCGGCCCATGAGGCGATGACAACCACTTGTCAGCGTCGCCTGTGAACGAGGCTACCTGCGCTGTGGCACCTCAGATGAAAGCTCATTGTGGCCATTTCAGCACCGCGGGATGACTTCTAGCCTCTTGGCTTTCACCCGTGATATCTTTTTTCTCTGACTGGCGGATGTATGCAAATCTCAATAGGATACATTTCTTAGCTGGATCCAGGCATTCGGCACCTGTCGAAGATGACAGTCCTGCTTCTAAAGTGTCAAGCTAATGTACATTATATAATATTGGAAAGCAGAACTGGCAACATGGCTTTCCACATATTTCAAAAAATAAAATGTTAGATTGTTGGACTTAAATCTGAGGCATGAGGGCCATTTGTGCCATTTTGAGTTTTCCCATTACACATTCACAACATTTAACTCATTCATTTCGCCTTAGGGACCACTTCCATCATAGCAATAATTCATAAATATTAATATTTTCCCATAATTCCACATTTTTCACCTATAATAATTCACAGCTCATTCCCAATGGCGTATTTAACATTTCACATTTAAAGCTACCCCATTTCACATATACACCATTCAATTAACTCCTTTCACATTTCTCTCATTACTAATATTCACACATTCCAATAATTCATAACTATTTTAATATTATTACCCATAATTCCTCATTCATTCCCACTGCTTGTAACCTTCTTTCTTCACCATTACTCATCTGATTTACACTGTTCCAACTATAATCAATTCCCGCCATTCCATGGGTGTATTGATTTTCCTCTTCCCACAATTCAAAATTTTCCCACAATTCCACTTTTTTCAATTTTCGCTTGTATTTTCTACATAATTTGGCCTATTGAAACCGTTTCAACTTTGTAATATTAAGAATATTTCAGAATACAGATTCAAGCCACTCAAACATTCCACATCATTCCATCATTCCATGCATCTTCCTTGAGCGTTTTTTCTTCAGGAATTGCACATTTTCTAGTTTTAAAAGACCGGTGTTTGTATTGATTCTGCACATTCGCCCTACAGTTGAAATTCTCGATTTTTAAGGATTATCTCTGTTGTCCCTGTATTTTCTACCCTGGAGTTTTTTTCCCCCATTTCATTCCCCCAGAATACATTGCTTTTCAAATTGTGTGAATGTAAATGTGAACTGTTTATCTATATGTGCCCTGTGAGTGACTGGTGACAAGTCCAGGATGTACCCCACCTCTTGCCTGAGTCAGCTGAGATTGGCTCCAACTCTGACCGTGAACAGGATACGCAGCAGAACAGGATGGATAGATGGCGACCAATCGTATGTAATATCGTCTCGTAAATGCTCAACATCTTTCCATAGGAGTCCACCTAGGGAGGGGGCTCATATTTTAACATTCAATTTCTTTGACCTATTCAAACCATTGCAACATCAACATGATTTTAAAATTCATGCTATTTTTTTTCCCTTTCCAACTTTCACAGTTTTTCCACAATTTAACATTTTTTGCCAAAAGTTCAAAATTCTTCAAACAATTTAGTTATAATTGCTGTACCAACTTTTTCTAAATAATAAACAAAAACAAATTTGATTTTTTTATGATACTTCCCTGTAATTTCACCATTTCAGACTGATTCTCACGTTCCACATTCAAAGCTAATCGTTTTTATGATAGTTAGCCGTAATTTCACCATTTCAGACTGGTTCTCTCATTCCACTTTGAAAGTTAATCGTTACTGTAAAAGCCAAAAATAAAAAAAGGAAAAAAAAATAAACAAAAAAGTTTTAAACAAGTTATACAGTTTTGACCAATTCCAGCCATTCCAACTGTAAATTGCTCAGTTCATCCCCAGCAGTTTTTTTTTCTCCAGAATCAAGCAACATTTTAATTTTCTTGGGGGTTTGCCTCTCTTTGTCAGAGTCAAACGTTCTATCATTAAATTGTTCTCATCCCTAAACTTGTAAATTCTAAATTTCAAAATAAAAGCAAAAAAGTCTACATTTTTCATAATTCTAGCATTCAATATCTATGAGTCCACATTATTGAATATCATGCCTTGCAATTCAAAATGATTCGATTATAATCTGTGAATCCAAATCATTCCACGTGTTTCCACAATTGTTCCTCCAATTTAAAGCATTCACAAGTAACTTCTCCAGAAATGTTCTTCATCTATTTTTTTTTTTTTTTATCTTCGAAATTAGTGATCAAAAATCAAAACAAAACAATAGATTTGGAACGAAATTGAGTGAAGCTGAGCCCACTCCCACCTGACAACCCTAAAACCACCCCCTCATGGGAAAAACTGGGAGGACACAATCAAAGGCATCATCAGACTGGGAGCGTGGGCGCGCCTGCGCGTCCCCGACAGCAAGTTTTCACTTCTACTTAATCGAGCTGACTGCAGCGGGTGGATCGCTTCGGGATGTAGAGGAAACAAACGCGAGAGTAAAATATTTCATCAGAGTGGAGTCTTTTGGCCGCTAACATCAGGTAAGTGAGATGTTGACTGGGTCGTAATGTTTAATTCAACGATAATCTTTGAATAACTCTATACAGAAAATTAGGTTGTCCCAATTATTTGTGATGGTCACGCGTCAACATAAATCATTTATGTGTTCATATTTAAAATTAAATCAGTTTGAGAAGGGGAAAAATCCGCGCAGTGAGCTCTCAGTGGAAGCTTTCAGAACTTTCCCAGAAGTTGTCATGCTCTCAAACAAATACAGTATTTATGTCCAAACTCCGCGTTGTGATTCGTCTTTTGAATCAGCACGCTGAAACGTCTGAGTCATACGTAATTGCATTACTAATCCTGCTTAAACCTGCCGGTACAAGTGTGTGCAACCAGCTTTCAACCATTAACTTCTCATAACGAGGAAGGAAAAAAAAAAAGAGTCAAGTCTACACCCTGTGCTTTTTTTTGTGTGTGTGGTTTAGACTTGCATCATCCAACATCACCGTCGTGTCTTCATCTATTCTAATTAGAAGGGAGTAGGTGGAGGTGTGTTAGCATGCTGTGAGCAGAACAGGACGGGACAAGCAATTCAAACAGCTTACTGTGCAGAAGTTATATTGCACACTATACTTTCCCTCTCGTAACCCTCCTGTTATGTAAGTTTTTTTGCAAGGAACAGCAATAATATCCCAGGGTCATTTTGACCCGGGCGTAATTAGTCACCCTAACGTGTCAGAAATGTGTATTATCCAAATCCAATGGTTTGTTTTAACCAGTGATTTATCTTCTTTTCTCAAGAACAGCTAAAATGTCTTTGGGTCAATATGACCCAGAGGTGTGGAAATTTATCCAAAAATGTCAAACTCAATTTTTGATCGGATTAACAAAGGCAACAATTTATACCTGCGTATTACCTTTGTTTTTCCTTGAATGGTATAAAAATCCCGGGTCAATTTGACCCGAGGCATGCATAAATACCCAAAAGCTTCAGAAATTTTTTTTGGGGTCATCCTCATACCTAGTAAAGCTTGTGATTCCCTTTTTTCCACGCTCAGAAACAATAATAATATTTTTGGGTCATTTTGACCCGGGTTTTGCTTATTCACACAAAATGTATATGTTGATTATGCTTAAACTATCCTTGATGATGCACAAGCAAAGGTAGTGAAAAATTACATTCAACATTAACTTTCAAATGGGTCAGATAACAAGAGGGTTAAAGGAGAAATGTCAATCATTTTCGTCATATAATGTCCTCGGCACATGTGTGCATTTATCGAAGTGTGTTAAAAGCTAAATATTGTGAGTGACAAAGGCAATTACACCTAATTTATACACGTTACTTTTGTTTCTCTGGATTAGTAAAAACATCCTGGGTCAATTTGACCCGGAGTCATACATAATTATCCAAAAGCTTCAGAAACTTTTTTTGGGGTGTTGTCCTGCAAACTAGCAACACTTGTTATTCCTTATTGTCCCTTTCAGAAACAATAGTAATATTTTGGGCCACTTTGACCCAGGTTTTGCTTATGTATATATATTTTAAGTAGATGTTGATTATACATAAATGGATGTTGTTTATACATAAGCAAAGCGTAGGTAGTGAATAACTACATTCAACGTTAACTTTCACACATTTCATTTTGACCCACAACAAAACAGAAGTCTAGTCAAGCATTTTCTTTACGATAATATGTCCTCTGCAGCCCCACTTGTTTTAAACACAATGCCCTCTGTCTTATTTGTGGAATATGATCTAATCATTAAAATCAATTCGTTTTTATCCACCCCAGGGGCCGGTCGTTTTGCTACTTGCCGTCGACTGGAAATGACATCACAGTTGCTCAAGTAATGACCAATCACGGCTCAGCTTAGGCTGGTGGACCTTTGAACTGTGAGCTTGGAAAAACCTCTCCAACCAAGTAGATGCTTATCAACCTGACTGTCAGCGCCAAGGAACCTAGTGCCTTCCATGGAACACTGCCTCCTATCCCCGACGATCCTGCACCTGTGAAAGTGCAAGTTATGGATTCATGCACGGCGGCGGTGCCTGTTTTGGCACCTCCACCGCCGCCGCCGCCTCCCCCCCCTCCGCCGCCTCCACCCGCCTCCTCGTCACCTTTCAGCCGTACGGACAGCGTCCGTCGGAGCCGGTTGAGGAAGCTCAACTGGGAGCGTATCCCCAAAGAGAAGGTGGAGGGGAGGAAGAGCGTGTGGAGCGGTGCAGGTCACGGGGAGGATGAGTTCCCCATAGATCTGCACTCTCTGGATGAGTTGTTCGGCCAGAAGGACAGTAAGCCTCAGGACAGGAGCAACAGCTTGAGACGACGGTCTGCATTACGCTGCAGAACTCCTCAGGACAGTCCAGAGGAGGTCAGTTAATTTGCCCATAAAACTGTTAGGTCAAAATGTACCCAATTTGATCACATCCAAAAGTAACAGAGCCAATGCTGGGTCAGTGGATTCCGTTGTGAAAGTGTTTGGTCAAAAGTAAACAAAATTGCTGAAATTGCAAGCTCAGCAATAGGTCCAAAAGGGACAAAGCTAATGTTGGGTCATTACATTCATTCTTAAATCCTCTGTGTTAGAACGAACCCATATTGGGTGAAATAGCCAACTCAACACTGGGTCCAAAAGGGGCACAGCCATTGCTGAGTTATTTATATTGAGTTGAGAATGTAACCCAACATTGTTAGGACAAGGGTTTGCTTAAACAAGAGGTAACATTTACCCATTGTTAAGCTCGAGCTTGTTCTGGTTCAGTTCATTCACTCGTAAAACTGTTGGGTCAACAGTAACCCAAACCGTTTGATAGCCAACTCATTGCTGGGTAAAAAGTAACCAAAATTGAGCGAACTAGCTAGTTAAGTGCTAACTGCACAGAACAAATGCTGGGTCTGTTCATTTACTCCGAAAATTGCTGAGTCCAAAGTAATCCCATTTGGGTGAACTAACAGATCCATCGCTGGGTCATAAAGAAACAGAGCCAATGCTAGGTCAGTGACTTCACTCTTCACATTGCTGGATCAAAAACAACCCAAATTGGGTAAAATACCTAACCCGATGCTGGGTCAAAAAGAAACAGAGTCAATACTGGGTCAGTTACTTCCCTCCTGAAATTGCTGGATCAAAAATAACCAAAATTGGGTGAATTGGCCAATCCAACACTGTGTGCAAAAATGAACAGCGCTATTGCAAGGTCAGTTCATTCACTCTTCAAAGAACAGGGTCAGAAGTAACCCCAATTCGGTAAAATAGATTACTTAGTGATGGGTCATGAAGGGACAGAGAAATGCTGGTCAAAAGTGCCTCAAATTGATAAAGACAATGCTGGGTCAATTCATTTACGCTGGATTAAAAATGACCCAAACCCAACCCAGTGCCAGGTCAAAATGTACATTGCAAATGTGGAGTCAGTTCATTCAACCTGGGTCAAAAGTAACCCAAACTGGAAGAACTGATTAACCCAGCGCTGGGTCCAAAAAGGGACAAAGCTAATGTTGGGTCATTAAATTCATTCTTAAATCCGCTGGGTTAGAACTAACCCATATTGGGTGAAATAGCCAACTCAACACTGGGTCTAAAAGGGGCACATGGGTTATTTATATTGAGTTGAGGATTCGACCCAGCATTGTTAGGACAACGGTTTGATTAAACGAGAGCTAAGAACTATCCATTGTTGAGCTCGAGCTACCCCCCAAAAAAAGGTTATTAGGATCATTTTAGGTATAATAAAATCCACAGCGACCCACCAAGGGAGTCAAGAAAACAATCTAGCATATGTATTCCAGCAACTATTTTTCTCTTGTACCTTTTTCATTAATTTACCTCATTTACTTCATTTTACAGATCTCCCTACTTGATCCCAAACGCAGTATGAACATTGGGATTTTTCTTCGCCAGTTCAAAATGTAAGTCCATTTCTTCTTACTAGACATGTACATAACTTGACATCACATCAGTTTACTGTGCATTGTACTCTGGTACGTCATGTAAAATGAAGTATTTAAAATTCAATAATTTTTCAAAGAATCCTCACTAACACACACAAAAAAAATTACACAACCAACATTATTCCAGCAATTTCTGGTTTGATCATTTGCATATAAGGTCGAGTTCAGTCTAGTTGCCATAAAGCAGTGCAGGAAACAGACATGTTCAAGTGTGCCCTTGAGGGACGACACCTGAAGTGTTGTAAATCAACAAGCATTGAGTTGGTGTCAGAAAGGGGGAGGGGGGGTGTCATGGGTGTGTTCCTGTGGATATTGCAGGGGGACAGGTGCAAGGGAGGCTCCAATCTAAACAGATGGACTAAATGTCTTTAAGTGTTCACGCTTTAGAGTCACGAGTTGACGCCTGCGAAGAGAGAGTGTTTCCTGTTTCAGTGACCCCCTCACCTCACTGATGACCTTAAATCAGGGGTGTCCTCACATTTTACACTCAAGGGCACAAATTGAAGGAAGCCTGATTATTTTTTTCTAATATTTTTTAAAATATATATCAACCACAACATAATCAATCAAGCAATTACACAATGTTTATATATATATATATATATATATATATATATATACTATACTATACTATACTATACTATACTATACTATATATACTAGTATATTTTACTATATGTAGTATATATAGTAAAGTTTCTTTTAAACAGCCCCTAAACAGCTTTTCATAAGGCAAAAAAATTAGGATCTTCCAAGATGTTGGAGTGGTCATATACCCCGTAACCAACCAGCAAAAAAATTATCTGCACCTGCATTGAACAGCAGTCAAATCTGTTGTAAGATTAACTATGATTAAAGCACTGACTTGGGAATCATTTATGTGGACAATTTTTATCTTTCTATCACAGAAAAGAAAATCAGGGAATATATTTTTTGCATGTAAACATTCATTATCGTATTTACCAGTGTTGTTAAGATAAATGTTTTTACTCATTTAAATGTAAATAGTTAACTTGCACATTTTAAAAAAGTCTTACAAGACTTTCAAAGAAGTTACTAATAGCAAATGTCGTTTGGTGTTTGCCGCGGGCCGCTTAATAATGGACGATGGGCCACAAAATGGCCCCGGGGCCATATATTAAACACCGCTGCCTTAAACGATCCACTGACATGACGTATTATGTTTTCTTTGACCGCTTTTCATGGGTGCAAATTTTGTTTTATGGTATCTTTTTTTTTTTTTTTTTTTTTATTCTTTTACAACATTGACTTGTGTTGTCCCAGACTGAAGGACACGTCAAGACTTGTGGACAAGCCCGAGCGTGAAAAGAGCTTCTTCTTTATGTTAACATTTGTCTGGTCTGGAGCTTTCGTGACTTCTGTCAGTGCAGCTGGAGCTTCTGTTGAAATGCGGCATCACTTACAACAACATTATGTTTTGGAGGGCATGGAAACAAACTTGACTATTATTAAAAATACACACACCCACTGCACCAAGGGCAAAATCTAATGAGATCAGAAACAAGAGCTATAAATAATATTTCCTGGCAAAGAACCACTTATATTTTATTCCTATCGGCACATGTTTAAAAGTATAAAAGTGTCATTAATAAAAAGATTATGAAGCCTGTCTGCCAAAGCCTAAGGGGGGGTTATGAAATACGCTAATGCTATTCGCGTTGAAAGCATATCACAATGGATGATGATAAAATATAGGGCTAAAGTAATACTTCACCCATAATATGCCACACATTAGCTCTTTTGTGTTTAGTGGCCCATAATTGACGTTCTCAAACTGAGCCTTGAGCGCATGTCATTTTCAGTTGACAGCTAGTAGAAAAACAGGTTTTTTAAAAGGTATTAACTCTTTCAGTGCCAAGTGTTTTTGGAGAAGGCAACCGATTTGGAGTATTTTCACTCATTTTTCAAGACCGACAATATATTGGATGCTATGTCTGTGCAAACCTGCCTGTTACCATACGAAAGATTAGCATATATTCTTCAATCATGAAAAAGTATGTTTCTATCTTATTCTGTTCTTTAGTAATCACTGTTTGAAAATGGGTCCCATATTTTTCGGACTATAAGCTGCAACTTTTTTTTCCTCGTGATTTGAGCCTCTGCAGGATTTTTTTTGTTTTGTTTTGTTTTTTGCTAGCTAAGAGGAGACAACCTATTGATATAGCATATGTATGTATCTGTTCAAGATTTCAATTTATGGAAGATTAATCATTAAATTAAAAAAAGCGCATTTGACAAGAATTCTCGTCATTGGCACACAACTTAAATATTTTCAAAGAGATTTCTTGTTGGTGGCACTTAAAGAGATAATTGAATGTGTGTGTGTGTGTGTGTGTGTGTGTGTGTGTGTGTGTGTGTGTGTGTGTGTGTGTGTGTGTGCATGTGTGTAGAGGGGGGGGGGTTCAGTTAATTATACAGAAAATGCAAACTTTTGGCTAAATAACATATATCCTTTTAACGTTTTTGCTATTTTCTGAAATTTCTGTGATTTTTCTTCCTTTAGAATTTGGGGCATATAATCTAAGTTTATCATCTTTTTTGTTTGTTTGTTTTTTTTTGTGTATGTGTTTTTGGCGTTGATACCGAACTACAAATCACAGCCCACCTGTCATCACCTATGTGATGTTCACAATAACCTTTTTTAAAATGTTGTAAGGTTATTTTCTCACATTTCATTTTTTTTTTTTATGGAGGACATATCAGGAATGTTTATTAACTTTTCACCAGAGTATATATAATAGATGCTTATCAACATTTTCTTTTTTCTTTTTTTTTTGAGGGGAGGGTGTAAAAATCTTCTCTAAACAAATAAATGGGTCACTCAGAGTGTGGTCAAGATCCTCATGTGGCCCACAGGGAGCCAGTTGAAAAAGATTTTTTTGGAGTGATGGAAAAATTAAGCTTCATGAAGCACTTGTGCTATTTTTAACTCCTCTAGGTGCTTTTGGTTTAAAGATAAAGACTAGTGTATTTCCACTGCCTATTTAAACCAAGACTGCCATCGAGAGGAGAGAAAAATATTACAAATGTTTCATGAAGCATAATTTGTCCTTTACTATGTTTTTTTTACTTCAATAGCTGTCAATGGCAGTGAACGAGTTAACTTTATATTTAGTAGCCCAGTAAAATAGATCTTTGAAGCTGATAACCATCACTGTAAATTTCCATTTCGTCTTTAAACCAAGAGTGACAAGAGCTGAGTCAAAAATATTACAAATGCTTCATTTGACCTTTTATTATTATTTTTTTACTTCGATAGCTGTCAATGGCAGTGAATGAGTTAACATATTGCCGGGTAGCCCAGTAAAAATGGATCTTTGAAGCTTATAACAGTGGCTTTAAATTTGTACTGCATCTTTAAATAAAAAGTGCCGTCTAGAGGTGTCAAAAAATATTACAAATGCTTCATGAAGCTTCATTTATCCATTCCTGGGTTTTTCTTACTTCAATAACTGTCAATGGCTATGAATGACTTCGGATCTTTGACGTTTATATCCGTCTCTGGCAGTGAATGAGTCACATAGTATCGTACTTAGTTTTGTTAAATCTTGGGTTGTCTTTGTGTAAAGCATGCTGGCATTGCAGTATCAGGGCTTGTGGTTGGCTGTCAGAAGAGGCGAATGGAAAAAAAAAAGTGCTGGAGGAATAGGTAAGTGGTGTCACTGGATAAGAAAACCAAAATCAGTTTCTTTGACATCTCAAAGAAACTCCAGACATGTTACGCATGATAGACACCCAAGTTTCCAATGTGGCGTCAACCAATCTTCTCTCCTCGACACGTTGACTGATAAAGAAACAGGAAAACCTCATTATCGCATGATTGTGTGAAAACAAAGATATTGCTCATAGGAGGGGTGGGAAATGAAACCGTTGCAACTCTGGTAGCCTGATGTCATACTAATGGCGCATTTGGTGTGGGTTTTTTTCCACCACACAGGCCGGCTAAGGAGATAGTTGAGGATATCAGGCACGGAGCCGGGGACCGTTACGGAGCAGAGAAATTGACAGAGCTCTGCAAGCTGCTGCCCGACAATGAGGAGGTAAACATCCGCCAACCTCTTCATCATCTGGCTTTGGTTAGGATGATCAAAAAGTTGACTGTGACACTCCGCTGTATGAAGTGGTCTTGTTTGGGCAGAAGGGGTATGGTGAAAGATATTGGAATCGACCCTTGCTGGATTGTTCTCGACATCTGTTCTCTTTCAGGAGTCTCGCCTGAGGAACTTCAGCGGGGAACGTCGCTGGCTTGGCGAGCCGGATCTTTTCATGCTCCTCCTGGTGGAAGTCCCTAGGTATTCTCCATCTTATCCCTGTTTTGGATTCTATTACCCAGCATGCCCCCCTTTTCTTTTTTTGAGTTGTTTTTATAGCTTGATTCATAGCTTGAGTAGTCAGTGACTCACGTGCTTCCTCTTTGAAATGACGTGTGTTTATTTAAGTGATGACCAAGAGCGCTTCTTTGTCTTCATCCTCACTTATCCGTGTCTATTCACTCATCCATTAGTTTTCGCCTTCGTTTGGATGCCATGATCCTGCAACAAGAGTTTGACCCAGCGCTGACCTCTCTGTGTGTGGCAGCCAGATGTCTGAGGGAGGCGGCCAGAGGTAAAGTAACAGCGGGGAGTTATGTACTCGGGCACTATAAAGATCTTTGTCTTCGCTGTTTTTGAATACCCCCTGTATAGAATTAGTTCAGAGTGGTAGGTAGAAAGCATAGAATGCAGACAATATCCTTGTTTTAAGAGACGCCTGCCATCACTTGCTTACTAAAAGACATTTTTTTTTTTTTGTCTGCCTTAGAACTGCTAAGCTGTCCTGAGTTACACTCCATCCTCCGTTTGGTGCTTAAAGCGGGGAACTACATGAATGCTGTGAGTAGCCTGCTTCTGATTTTATGCAATATTTATATTTGGTTCTCCTAGAACCAGACAAAGCCCCTTTTTAAATTGTACACAACTCCATAGATGACAAGCCAGGGGACTATACCATTATTTTAAATTGACGTACTGTGCGATCCTTCAGGGTGGATACTCGGGGAATGCAGCTGGATTCCGAATTTCGTCACTGCTCAAACTGGCTGACACCAAAGCAAACAAACCTGGCATGAATCTGCTTCATTTTGTAGCCATGGTAAAATTTTGTGTGTGTGTGTGTGTGTGTGTGTGTGTATATATATGTATATGTATATATATATATATATATATATATATATATATATATATATATATATATATATATATATATATATATATATATATATATATATATATATTCATTTATTTATTTATTTATATACATCCCTCCAATAAAAGCTAAAAGATGATTTAATATGTTGTTCCATACCAGTATATAAGACAGCATATGACAGTATATGAAACCCAAAGCAAGACTGAGCCTCTGAGCTTTTGATTTTGGAATTGCGAATTACATTTTATTTCACATGGAACAATAGCACCAATGATTTATGTTTGTTTCCACAGGAAGCTGTGAAGAAGGATCAGAGTTTATTGTCATTTCCTAGCCAACTGGGCCATGTTGGCTCGGCCTCCAGGTCAGTTTCTTTTCAAATTAAGGATCTGAGTGAATATATATGATTATTATAAGCTAACAGAGATATGTCTTTAAAGTCATGGTGAAAAGGAGCCATTATAGCTAAGAATGTAGTCTATCCAGCTCGAGTCAAGATTTAAAGCGTGACACTCTGTTATTTTTTTGAAAATGTAGACTATGCGAGGAGTCTGTGTTGGAGGATTTATCCAAGTTAAAAAGCCGAGTGCTGGCGCTGAAAGCAAACGTCTTGACGGAGCGAGAGATTTTGCCTCATGCGCAATCGTTCTTAGAGGTAAAAGTCATTGATTTGGACCCTCATTGATAGTTTATTAAAGTGATTGAATATATGTTGCAGGTGACAGAGGAACGTCTAAAAGAGGCAGAGGATGAAGTTGAAGGCATGAGGATGTCGAGTCGAGCGTTGGTGGATTTTTTCTGTGAGGACGACAGCACGTTTAAACTAGAAGAGGCTTGCAGGGTGTTTGACTTATTTTGCCAGCGCTTCCAGAAAGCCATCAAGGTTGGATTTAAAACTGAAATGAATGTCTTATCTTATAGAGGTAGGTTAAATTATTTCTTTTGTTATAGGAGAATGCAGAGCGTGAGCTGAAGGAGCAGAAACGTCTGGAACGTCAGCGGGAGATCGCGGAAAAGCGTCGCTCAGTGGCTATCTGTACCGGTCTCGACCTGGGCCACAGCCTAGCCAGTGATCCTCACAGTCAGGAGAACCAAGACGAACTGGAGAGACTCCTGGAGAAGAACTTGAGCTACACCTGGAGCCGTCGTAGTCTGAGGGGTTCCGACACGCGCAGGTACTCTCATCACCTGCACAGCAACAAGAGCTTCCCCGAACTGGGCAGCAGCCCGACGGCTATCGGCTGTTACTCCAACAGCTCATCCGACCACGAGACATCGACTGCGCTTTGTAGCTCTCCAGAAACGGATGGTTTTTGTTCTCCAGTTGATCAAGGAAGTGTTTTGGAAAGAGACAAGAGTCAGTTGAGCCAATACCAGGGAATCAGTCGGGGTATGGAGGTTGTTCAAAAATCTCTCGGTGGATCGTATTCGCAAAACGGACCTGGGCAACACGGGTCTGACAACATTTCTCTTCAAATACAGGCATCAGAAATGAGTGGACTTAGAAAAGAAGATGCAATGTCATGTAAGCAAAAGGCGACCAAGGAAACTGACTTTTCACCTAACCCTTCTCAAAATGCTGCTACTAGAGACACAGATACCCCTTCTGTCTGCGCTAAAAGGCAGAACTCTAGCCCGAGGAACAATTTTGGAACGTCCCTGACTGACAAGAATAATTCTCAGAATAAATTAAATAGTTGTCGCGTTGATGGGTCTGAACCTCAGAGTACTCAAAAAATATCGTTGAGATATCGGGGGACTGAGAAAGAATTACGTTTATCTGTTAATGGTTCAGATAAAGTAGAGTCACTAAACAGAGGGAACAAAGTAAGTGCTGGCCGGAGTGGGCCTGGCGAGGGTCTGAGGAAGCAGTTAAACACAGATGGGTCATTGAGTCCTGTTAGGGAGAACTGGATTCCATCCAGTCTACCAGAGTTCGGCCAATCCCAACCAGAGGAGAGCTCAGATTTGTTAAGTCCTGAGAGAGATCTTGGAAGGTCCTACTCCCGTGTGGGGGAAACTCTTGAGTGCCACACTCTTGTGAAAGGCCTCCGATCCTACGATGCTCTGTCACCGCCGACATCCCCGAGCCCCCGTTCGGGTCCGAGCCTCTGCTCCAAGTGGCGAAAAGAGAGGGTCGTTGATAAGGCAACTCCAGCGTCCCCGTCGCTAAAAGAGGAGAGTCGCGCTGCGAAGGTACCTGGGCACGGTGGCATCAGGTCTAAGCGCGGACCTGGGTCACGCGTAGGACCTTCCAATAACGCAGGTGTTCCAAGAGTACGCCCCAAAACAGAGGCTACAAACAGCACCCCGATACCATCCCCAAGCCGCCCAGTGACGTCACGTTTGTCTTTGCGTTCATCTCCTATCACGCAACCTGCTTCACTTCACGCGGATGTCAAAAGAAGTGGCAGCGCACGAGAGAGACCTCAAAACACGAATGAGCCGAAGACCCCTGGAAAATCTTCACTGAACCGTAGGACTTCGGACAGACCGACCGCGGAGAAGGTCTCGGGCAGGACTCAGCCTGCGTTCGTTCGAGGAAGTCCTCTCCGCGTGTCAAAACGGGTTGCCCCGAACTCTGAGACTGAGTCTTCCGCCAAGGCACTCCCGGCTCATACTCCATCTTCTGCCACAGCTAAAACAATACGCACAACCGTCATGTCTGTACCCCGGAATAAAACCACTAAGACCACAACCGCAGGCACCTGTCCTACCTCTAAAAACCCTTCACGGATTCCAGGTCCCAAAATGCTTCGACCTACGACAACTCAGCCAATGTGGAAGTAAAAATAATCTATTTTATGCCATTTTTAGTCTAAGCAGAGCTGGTTATCTCTGTACATGATCAGTTCCATTTCATTAGGATTTTTGCTGATTTACTTGGGTATCATTCGGGGCACATTAAGTCATGTGTCTCCTGCACAAGTAGAAGAGAAAATCCTCTTAAGCCCTACCTCGTGTTACAATATGTGTCCTTTGCTGGCAATAGGATACAACTCAATTGGTGTTTGAACAAAGAGCCAAATCATCACAGTGTCCAATCAGACCACTTGTGCATATGTTTGAGTGTATTCCTCGCTGGCATTTGATGTTTTGAACACTGTGAGCCCTTTGCTATGAGAAATGATTGTGTTCTCATCCTGCCTTGGTACAAACTTTGTATCCTCCTATTGTGCACAAATTGAGAAGGTAGCAGAGGCCTTATTTTTTTGTATCAAAAGTATATATAACTTTATTTAACTAAATTTTCTGATATTCATTGTATTATGTGGATGTGTAAATATGATGAATAAAGAAGGTGATATGGACAAATGTGTTTCTCTATGACCAAGCAGTATACATCACTCGGTTAGCGCTGTATGAAGGTTGTTCAATAATCTCTCAGTGGATCGTATTCACAATACGGACTAGGGAAACGTGTCTGAGAATGTTTCTTTTCAAATACAGGCATCAGAAATGAGAGGACTTTGAAAAGAAGACGCACTGTCATGTCAGCAGAAGGCTACCAAGGAAACAAAACTCCTCGGCGAACAGTTGGTTAGCTAGCGCTCACTTACACCGGTGTTGGCCAAGACATTTTGCTGGCTCGAACACTATCAGAAGCCGTAGTCTACATTTAGCACCAAAATTCCAATGTTTGTTTTGTGAAATTGGATCAGTTTATTGCCCAAAGTCTTTTTTCTTAATTTTGCAGCAGTCTTGCGGCTATTCTGTGTCCGTTGGCTTAAATATACGTGGACTTTTCATTTTTCTCTGTAAGATTTCACCCTGGAACTTTAGGATCAGGATTGATGGCTGATGTAACTTACTGCGTTAACAATTGAACTTTTTGATTTTTCATTCACCTCACAGGGTTAGCTAGTCTGTCCATAACATCAATTTTTTGTTTGTTTGATTAGTTTGTTGAAGGAAACTTTAAATCTGTCTGATTTTTCATTCACCTCATACAGTTAGCTAGCATAATAACCATTTTTTTTCTTTGATGAAGCAAACTAGGTTTGCATACTAAAACACATCTGTAGTGACAATAATCAGCATTTTTGCTGAGTATAATTTATTTATTTTTGTCATGCTTTTGGGCAAACAAATTTGAGCTACTACATATGTTGACTTAATGAGGATTTTGTCTGAATTTGAGCACCACCTTTTGCATCAGCAATTGACAGGCACTACCCTGGTGAACTACATGTTCCTGCACCTTGCCGCAATCGGAGATTTTACCACCATTATTTCTTCAGATTTGTGATTTGCTGTTGCATCTCGAAAATTCTGTAGCCCTAATTCTGTAGGCGGCTGTCGTCATGGAAACGTCATAGACGTTCCAGGGCTTATCCTGCCAAAAAAAGGGGGGCAAGGGTTGGGGCAGAGCCTGACTGCAGGAGTTGAGGTCCCACTGGGAGCTCTCTCTTCACAGGCCATCGTGACGCCAAAGCCTTTTGGGAAAAGCAATAAAGTGGTGCCACTTTTTGTTCTTGAGTGTCCGGTTTGTCGCACAGTGCTAGCCTCTTAACCTCAGTGTGTCAAGGTGACATCATCAGTGAGTCTCCAGTGGCGCGAGACCAAGTGATCCCTTTTAGGTGTCTTTGTTCTCCAAGGATTTGAACACAGGCTGGTGCTTCATGACTTTTTTTAGGGACTCGTTATGGGCATTTGAATAAATTTTGTTGCTTGCTTGAGTCCTTATTTGTGAGGGAAATCAATGATCAACTAATCTATTATTGTGTAAAGGTAGTATTCCACCCCCTATTATTTGGACATGGCTCCACGTCCACGTTTTAACCAAATCACATAATTTCAAACTAAACCTTTTCCAAAAAAGTCAAACCATGCAGGACGCAATTTTTAACGTACCAAAAATGAACTTCCTTTAAATTAATCTTTTTTTCAAACAAAAATTCACTATTCATTCTCAGTGGCACGTTCAACAATTACACACACTCACCCACTAACTAAAATTTCCACCACTGAAAATACTCAATTGCAATTAAAAAAAGTCAGCTCATTCAATCAACTTCAGGAATGATTTTCAACATGGCAAAAATTCTCACTTATTAAAAAGTTTAAAGAATTTGAAATTTCTATGGTCAAAAAGCCCACAATTTATTTCCTCATTGATTCACAAAGACACATTCAACATAAGATAGATATCGTTGCCGTTTAAAATTCTAAACATTTGGCTCATTCTAGTCACCTTGAGAAAAATTCCCACTTACCAACATTTCACATCTTCTAGAACTAAAATTGCCACAAATTATTCCGTATTTATTCACAGAGACACATTCAACAGTACAGATTCACATCTTCACACATTTTGCAGTATGTTTTATCTTAATAAACAATGTTATTTGTTTTCGATATACATTCCGTAATACAGTACTGTACAGTAATATGTGACATTTTTGTGCCATTCAAACATGGAAGACAAACTCGTCTCTACATGCGGGATTAGACAACACTATCACCTAGCGTCAAGTAAAACGATTACTACAAAACAAAAAACTACATTACCCATTTTGCACTCCTCCGTTACGTCGCTTGTTACGTATTGGGCAGCTCCCCGGATGCGGCTGTGATTGACTATACCAAGCAGAAGAGATCGCTAGCTAAGTGGCGGTAAGTGACAAAGTCCTTAAAACCTCACCCCTAAAGCCGACGTTAGCGCCAAAACAAGCATTAGATTATGTTAAATATTATACTGCGGCTAAGAGAGATTTGTCTGATTATAAAAAGACGTTTTAGCGAAACAAATTCATCGTTGTTTGCTAAGTAGCTAGCTTGCTTGCTAGCTTACGCGCTAGTTCCTTAGCCTGATGCTAGCCGCCTGTGGGGAACGCCTAGCTCCTATTTGACAAGATCGCTGAGCGATAATAGCAACTACACAGTCTTGACTTTCGCATCAGCGCTTCTCCTTTCTCGTCTGTCCTCTATTTCTGTCGTTAAATCTTGGTGGATGTTTGAACATGGCTTAAACGCATTACTCTATTTACGTCTTTTAGCAAATCTATCCTAGCTAGCCCGTTTTCGACATGGGTTATTAATGCATGATTGCACTGAAAGACTGCCGGGTGTTTTCGGCGCTCGTAGTGTGGGGATTTAGATTAGAATTTTCGTAATGAAAAATCAAAATGTAAATTTGGCTTACCCAGACGTCATTTGCTTCTAGGTGCTGCAGCCCCAGTGGTCCTTGGCAGGATGCAGACCATAAAATGTGTGGTGGTTGGCGATGGGGCAGTAGGGAAAACTTGCCTTCTCATCTCATACACCACCAATGCCTTCCCTGAAGAATACATTCCAACGGTTTTTGACAACTATAGCGCCCAGATGAGCGTGGACGGGCGCACCATCAGCCTTAACCTGTGGGACACGGCCGGCCAGGAGGAGTACGACCGCCTGCGTACTCTGTCCTACCCCCAGACCAACGTCTTCATCATCTGCTTCTCCATCGGCAGTCCCTCCTCCCACGCCAATGTCAGGCACAAGTGGCACCCTGAGGTGTCCCACCACTGCCCCAACGTGCCCATCCTGCTGGTGGGCACCAAGAGAGACCTGAGGGGCGACACGGAAACAGTCAAGAAGCTCAAAGAGCAGGGATTGGCTCCCACCTCCCAGCAGCAGGGAAACGCGCTCGCCAAGCAAATTGGCGCCGTCAAATACATGGAGTGCTCGGCGCTGCTGCAGGAAGGCGTCAGGGAGGTGTTTGCCGAGGCCGTGAGAGCCGTCTTGTACCCCGTCACGAAAAAGAACTCCAAGAAATGTGTGCTTTTGTAATAACGCTTCCCCAGATTTGGATTGTGGAGATCCACAGATGCAAACGAAGGCTGCTTTCTCACGCCACCTCGAGCAGTTTGAAGACTTTTTTTTTTTCCAGCTCCTTCTTCATCCTCAGGCGGGCTTCAACCTTTGCGACGCCATCATCACCAAAGTGACTTTTGATGACAAGGAGGCAAAAAAAACAAACAAACAAACACAAGACTAGGATCTCGTATTTTTCTTCCATTTAAAATTTTGATATTTACTTCACCCGTTACACTCGTTATAGATTTATAGCATCCCCGCTTTGCCTTTATAAACAAATGCCGTTCGTGGTTGTCACAAGCCATAATTCCATCTAAACCAAGTTGCCCTGTTTGACTGGAGAGAAGAGATCTACTGTTTAGGTGGAGAACTAGTGACTACCTCATACTCCAAACTTTGGTTGCATTTCAAGCAATTGTGACCCTGGATATTATTAAGTTGATATATAGAGGCTGAACAGCAGGTTGGATTCCACGGCAAGAGCCAATTCCCGGCAGCACCGGTAGAGGCCAATGTGCTCTGTGGCATCCCATCGGTTTGTAAGATGAGCCCCACCCATTCAAAAATCAACCAATTTGACGGCTAGTGCTGTAAATGACGCCAAACAGGTTCCGCAGCCGTCAAAGACGACGTCAGGTTGTACCACAAAATCTTCTAACGTCTTCTTTCGAAAAATGCCTTAGAATATGGAACGAGATGGGTCTTTGACTCCATTCTCTTGGGAATGTTCTGAACTCTTGTTTCGGAGGAATTGACCAAGTGCAGATGTAGCTAACTACCTTCATGTAGTCAACAGCATTTCATTTTTTTTCTGTATACTAGGGGTGTCCAAACTTTTCCGAGGGCCACGTAAGGTAAAAAATTTAGGATGCAAGAGCCACTTTGAAATTTTTCTACTCAATTTATCAAGTACACCAGTTCGGTCAATCAAGCTCCCATTCACTTTATTTATTTCAATGTGTCTAAAGCTGAACAGCATTCTATTAGGCAGATAGTTTAGGATTTTACAAGATTTTGCATTGATCGAGACCCTGTTATCAACCAGAAAATTTCAAGTTACTTGGAATCATTCGTGTAATGTTCACAAATTTAACCTTGACACCGAGCGGAAAGTGAAGGAATCACTTTTTTTTTTTTTTTTTGCCCGTCAAAATTAATATTCACCACTCCTCTGAAATAAATTAAATATTAGTAGCAAATGTTGTTTTCAGCACAATTCGTGGGCCGCTTATAAATGAACAGCGGAACACAAATGGCCCCTGAACTTTAGTTTGGACACTTAGACCCTAACAGTGCCTCTGCTTGTTGCAGCCAAGTACTACACTCCGTTTTGCCTCACTTGTGATTGGTTTCTTATGTCCATTCACAATCGTGGAAACAGTTTGAATTTACTCCTCAAACCTTAGTGGCCAAGTCAAATATATTTTTTCTAATCACCTACAGGTGTTAAAAACCACAACTTTGCTGCCTTAATACAGTATATGATTACACTGGAACCCGTACAATATGTACAAATCTTGTTCCAATTAAAAAAAAAAAGCGTAACAAAACTATTTGTTCTAAATCGTCATTAAACCTAAATGCTTATTTTAAGGTATTGAGGACTCATTGCCCACCAAGACCAGCCACCGATACTCAAGACAAAACAATATGTGATGTTATTTTTTTTTTTCGCCATTAAGCATACCACTTCTGACCTGTTCGAGTGTGCGGGTTCCACTCTTATATTAAACAGTATTGCATGTATTTCTTACTTTTTCTTAAGATGATGTCATTACTGGAAAAAGGGCTATTGCTGTTGCGATGTGCATTTTTCGAGCATGTCGTGGCAAAGTGCCATGATAGAGGGCTGGAGTGTTTGTGCGGTCACGATGCCTTATCCAAACCAAAAGTGGTGCTTGTCATTTTAGTGCCACAAAAACTGCTTTCCCACCAAGCAATAACTTTCATGTTTGGTCATTGGAGCCTTACCCCCCCGCCAGGAGGCACACTGCAGCGCTCGATAAAACAGCTGCAGAAGTGACATCTCAGTGCACCACAGCCTTTTTTTTTTTTAAACTCACTGTGGTTTATATCCCTGCATTGGTGGGCATGCTGCAGCATGCAATAGCTGCATTGGTGGAAGGTGCCTTGTCATTTTTTTTAACATTATTGTTAATTCTTAGCAATAAACGGTTGCTTTTTTTTAGCGTCAATAACGAATTGTTCAAACTGTGGAGTTAATTGTATTCAATTGGTTTATTGCCCACTGTAACAACATAAGGACTGATTCCAGTAAAAATGTGTTGAATGTAAGTGCACAATTATACAAACTGTGGTCAGCTTTTTAAAAAATATATATATTTTGTATTCCCCTTTAACCGGATGTCCTGATTTCACGCAAATAATATGATGGAAGTGGAACATACACCTGTGGGCTCTCTGTTGTCTGTGTCCCAGAGCTGTATGCTACCGTGTGCGTGGTACTACGCTTTTACACTGGGAACTTGATTTGTAGAGATCTGTAATTGTTTTATATATAACAAAGCATATTTGTATAAATGAACTAACAGTGAGATGATTTTTAAATTATGCCAAATAAAATGAGGTTCAAACCGACTTGGGTGTTGTCGGTACAGCGTTACCCGTTATTAGTTTTTTCTTGTTTTTTTTTCTTTTTCAATAAATAGTTTTATGTATATTTTAATGCAGTTGGCACTTGTTTCTTATATCCCACCAGACATCACAACGTACGGTATGTTACTCGTTTCTACTTTCCTCGCCACGTCTTGCGAGTATGTCTGTATCCTCCGCGATAAACGGGGGTTCACTGTACTGTATGGCTGCATGAAGTGAGTGTGGTCGCCGGAGGCTGTTACCACATGTGGCCGTTAGATGTCACCAGTAGACCTTAAGTGCTGCTTGCAAATTCGAGCCGCCGTTTATATGCCTTCAGTTCCGCCCACGCGGAGTTTTAAGCGCCATCTCACGACATCTCAACTGTTTTTTCTTTTTTTAATAAACACTTGAATATTTAAAAATGACAAATGATCGACTGCGCACACCAATCTCGACCATTCGGAGAGTGCGTCACCCTTTGGGAGCATGTGGTACTGCAGCCATCCAGGTCTTTGCTGTGTGAATGTATGATCGCAACTTTTGAATCCAGTGGCATACATACTCTTTGACCGTGGCTCTATGACCCTTTATTTACCCAGACTAAGCACCAAAATGGCCCTTTCAATCATTGGGCGGAGTCAAATGTCTATCCACGAGTCTGTGTTCTGCAAAAAGGGATACGCGGGGTAGCTTCAATCAAGGCCATTTTTCAAAAGCAATTTCCTCTGCCGTACATAAGGAGTTAATGGCATATTCCCCAAACGTTTCTAGCGCTATCATTCATCTTGGCAGACAACCAACTGCTTCAATCAGTGGCGGGCGGGCACAGAATACTCAGCAAGCTGTTTATGTTGAGAAATCCCCTTGACCTTTCGGGTGGTGGCTGTGTGAGATGACAGATGTGTTACGTTCCACCTGAAGAAGAGAAGAGCACCGGGGCAATATTTCAAAGACATTTCCATTCCCATTCCGTGTGTTTTACTAACATAGTGTGCGTTTAGTGCCCAATGTATTATCATAATTATTATAAAGGGAAACAATGGTGCAGAAGATAAGACGGGATGAACGGAGATTGTTCTTTGCGATATGCTTAATAAGGCAAGCGGCTTACGGGTCATTTGAGGTGATCCATTTCTAGGGTAGTGGACAACATTTTTGTGCCATTCAGGGCGACCTTCGCCATAAAGGTCAAAATGAGGATACATGTGTCTTCGCACATTCATATTTCTATAAATGTGTGTTGCATTTTTAATGATGGCTTTAGAGTTCACCCTTGTCATACAAGTTAGTAAATGAAAAAGTGATTAGTGTTGGAATGTTTTTGTTCTTTTGTCAATATTCACGATTCTAAAACTTAATGTAGACATAAAATGAGCATTCTCGTGTTCACACGCCATTTCGCATAAGTATGCACACCCTCTCGAGATGTGGCTCTGTTCAGAAGTAACCATTTACATTCAAGCTTACATTTATGCGGGAATAACCCCTGGGGGAAATTTTGACCCATCTTGGACTTTTTGATGTTTTTGATGTGTGATATATAAAAAAAAAAAGCATACCAAAAAAAATACACTAGGAGGCTAATATATTGCAGATCATCAAAACATGACGACTCAATTTGCCTTTCAATATTGGTATACCCTATAGGTGTCAAATTTTGCCCATGTCAGGTTCATTTACAGCCATTCAAAATTGAAAATATTGTCAATATTGGAGATATTGAAAACCCAATGTTTTATCGTGCATTTCACCCGATTTTTCTTTGAATCCTTTCAATGGCAACTCGCGAATGGGGCACAATTTTTGTGCTGACACCCCAAAACCCCCGGGTGGCGCTAGCACACAATTTATGATTATGATTATGATTATGATTATGATTATTACAGCCTTTCAATGACTTCGATGATTGGTTTAGCCTGGATTCCCATTAAACATATATTTTTCCTCATAAAGCCCCCCCCCCCCCAAAAAAAAATACATACGTACTACATACATATACATATACAGTGGGGCCCCCGTGTTACGAGATTGATCCGTTCCGCGGTTGAATATGTAAGGCAAATTCACCGTAGGCTGGCAATTCAAACCTAATGCGTTTAATGCATAAAAACATAAAAATTGTACAAGCATATTAAAAATTGGTACCAACATAGTATCGTAAGTGCAATGTATTTATAATATACATGTATACAATCAGAAACCATCATAAATAAAATATATGGAAAGGATTTATTTACCTTTGAGTGATGCTTGTTATACCAATATTCCCTAGTAAGGGTAGCCTAGGCTAGGCTAGCTTCGCATTTCTTGATTATCTCCAGCTTCGTTTCTAAATAAATCATCTTCTTACTTCTCTCTTTAACATCACTAGCAATCTTGGGACAAATGGCTAACACATTCAAGTTTGAATTAAGCAGTAAAATGCACTATAAATACGGTTTTGTAACCACTTGTGATAGAACAATTATTTACTGTTCTGCCATTTTGAAACGAGTGAGGTCAACCATTAGCAGACCAGCATCTCCGTGAGGGATTATATTGTGTTTAATTTTGAAAGCAACCACTTCAACCATTGGACTTCCTGTTTATTTGCAATAAATAAGTACATAAATTTGTTATAAATCCTTGTAAGGACGGAAACGTTTTGAGCTGATTTATTTTGACCCTCTTTTTAAATATCACAAAAAAAGGCATTTGAAGAGAGGTGTGTAGACTTTTTATATCTAGCGTAGTTTCAAATTAGTAAATGATGAAACAAGTTATATGGGCTTCAAAATAAAGACTTCTGAGCATTATTTTAAATCGCTCAAGTTGGTCTTAACTGAGAACACAATTTAAGAGAAAAAAATAATTAAATGTATTTATTTTTATCCATTCATCATTTCAGTCATATTTATGGATGTCCAAAGCTATTCATTGTGTTGCACTTAGTACAGATGCAAAACTCACAGGGCGGACGGGGGCTGCCATCGGACTGGGAAAAGTCGCAAAACATTTCAAATCAAAAGTGTTCCAGTAGAAAGAGAGAAAATGAGATTTCAAAGCAACACAGAAGGGTGTGAAGGAAATTGGTTGTGCTTCAGCTGAGAGGAGGGCTGGGTGGAATAATTTGGAGAAAATATACAGGAAGCCAAAACGGTCACGGTGAAGGTTGCACAATTCTCAGCATCTAAGATATTTATCAGATATTCCCATATCCACACATGAGAGTGGGGACATTGCGTATGGATACACATTCAATTCCAAAGTGCATCTATAATGGTGTCTAGCGTAATGCTAACAAACAATTCAAAACATCAGAGCGAGGCTACCGAATGTCTTTGTGATGTTGTAAGACATTTATATCGCCATATACAACAATACCCACATACATATATTCTTTATCCTCTGCAAAGAATGACTGTGGCCTATTTAAGACAAAGTAATTAATGATTAGAACAAATTTCTTAATTATACTGCTACCCTGCTATGCATAATAAATAGAGCAGCACAATGTCCACCAAGTTGTAACTAATACATAGCAAAAATGTTTGGATTTTTAGAGTAGGGCCAAAAGGTGTCTGAGTAATTTGAGTACCTTGGTTAAAAAAAAAAAAAAAATCAATACTTAATGCATTTTATTCTGCCTTGAGTATCCATTGGTACACTTTTGTCTCCTGTTACAAAAAAATTCAGGTTGCATAATGTCTGAAAAAATATTGTCTCTGGTTACGGCAGAAAATGCAGTATACAAAGGGCAAGATTATTGGTGTATAATAACAACACTCTAAGCGCTCGCTTGAACGAGACCGTAATGTCATGAACACATCACATCCTCACTTTTCTATCTTACACGCTTCATCCACACTTTCCACTAAAAGTACATGCCGTGGAACTAACAAACATAAAACTTGTCACGTTTGATGCGACCAGGCATGGCATATGGAGGAATGTGTGGGAAGGGGACCCAAAAAGGCAGGAAGGCTGGGAGGTTGTGGCTTAAAAAAAATGAAGGTTTAATAACAAACTGAGAAAAGGAATAACTGAAGCAAATCTATACAAAGTTCAACCAAAACTGAAATGAACTCACAGAAATTAGCAAGGGGTAGGCAGAAACTCTAGCAGCATGACATACAGTATATGACGTAAGGAAAGGTACCATTGTTGTTCTCAGTATTTGTCGTGGTGTAACGGCTTGTCAACAATACGACGCTGTCCTAAAATCCAGTTCAGTTTCTGATTAGGCTAATTAAGGATGCTTAATTAGCCTAGCTTAATTAGCCTACTTAGCAAAAATAAGTAAACTTCATCATGCGTACATTATCATTGCAGACATATGGCTTGCGAAAAGCATTGGGTTAATTTTAAATGGCAGTCTCATAGATGTAAAAGATTCAAGTGACAACAGTTGCTGTTCCAACTGATCACAATTTACCAGACGAAGCTTCCCAAATGTCCTTTTTTGGCCAGTTAAAATTGTTGAGGTGGTTTCGCCGCCACTTTATTCATGAACCTAAAAATCTCAATGTTTCTAGAGAGTAAAATAGCTTAACGACTGATTAGTCTCATCCCCGATGTCAACATGTTCTGAAATCACGTTCCAAATTCTAATTAAAAACACTTTGGAAAAACCCTGTATTATGCCAACATTGTATCATACGCCATCTGTTGCTAACAATTAGCAGTGGCTTCAACGTTAATGGCTAGCAGTGGCAAAGCACTTGATGCTAGTTCTAACGTTAAATGCTAAATGCTACCAACGTTAGAGGCTAGGATAGCTAACAGTCATATAGGCTGATGAGAGCTGTTGGATTACTTTTTGTTATTTATACTTTTTGTTAAGTTTAATAGACATAAAGGACAAGTGACAAAATCGCTGTTCCTACTGATCACTTTTTAACAAACAAGGATTCCTCAAATGTGCCATTTTAGCCAGTAAAAATTGCTGGGGTGGTTTAGATGGCACTTTTTTCATAAACGAAATGGCGCAATAGCTGATTTGACTCATCATTGATGACAATAACATCTTATCCAGAAATCAAGTTTGCTAATTTGTATTATAAACCAAATGGAAGATATTTCTAAAATCTCACTAATTCTTCCAGAGATAAATGCCGTATTTTCCAGACTATAAGCCACACCGATATATAGGCCGCAGCAGCAAAATATGAGCAAAAGAAAAAAAAAAAAAGATTTTTGTCATGGATAGATGGTACATGGAAGTTTAATTTTTTTTGTAATTGTCTGCCAACAGCATCTTTAACAGACTGAACATGCCTGCATGTTTAGTCCCAACATATTCATAGAAAATGGATGGATGGATATTTTCAAAACTAACAGAATACTGTTAAGTTAAATAGCAGTTTTAAATTGAAATCAATACTTCAATAGCATCTTTTAGCTTTCTTTGTTTGATAATTATTTTAGTGAACATTAAAACACATTACACATAATTCATATATACAATCATAAATACGTAAATAAAATTATATTTACTGTGTACTGTATATAAGATTTACACGTCACAAATTTACTCCAAATTTTATACATTCTCTTATACAATTTAGACATATATATTTTTTTATTAATATATTTTCAAAACTCTTTGAGCACAGCCATTGATTAACATATTTTCAGCTATTTTATAGTCGTTCCATAAATTGAAACCTCAAACAGATACACACATTTGCTTGCTAGCAAAAAAATAAATAAAAAACAACACATAAGCCGCACCGGACGATGAGCCGCAGGGGTCAAATCATGAGGAAAAAGTAGCGGCTTACAGTCCGAAAAATACGGTAGTTAAAACTTCACGGCTTCTTCTGCTGGAGAATTTTTCCTGCCCCTTTTTGCTAACCTATAGATTGCTAGACCTCGAAAACAATAAATATTGGATTTTGTAATCACCTGTTGATTTGTGAGAGGCGTGCAGCTCGATGCTGGGAAAGCTTCACCTACCTACGCGCATCGCTCAAGTAAGAGCGCCACTGTGAAAAACAAATCACAGAATCGGAGCGGTTGATTGGATGTCGGCTCAGCGCTGAAGTGCAATCTCTCTGAAGCCACAAGAGGCTGTTCAAACACTGCTATCGCTTGATTTCTCCATCAACTCAGTCAGGGGGAGCAGTTGGGCTCTGACCTTTGCAGAACCGCACAGGAAGTCAGAAGAAAGAAGGGAAAGTTTAGGAAACCACCCTAGATGCAATGCATTAAAAATATGTATTTACAAAAGAATGGATGGTAATTCATGTGCTTATAGTCTGATGTGGTGCAGAACTGCACTGTGTCAGGCTGAGAGGAATTTGATCAAAATGTTCCTCCATCAGAGCTAGCCAAATCAGATATCCAAAATTTTAAACTTCAAAATTTTAACCAGCCAAATACTCATAATCAATCTCAAAGTTGGCGGTCTTATTGTCAGATAAGACACGTTTCTATGTTTTTTTTTTTTTTTTTTTTTTAATCTTATGAGTCAAGACTTTCAATCCCAAGTATTTATTTTTTTCCCAATATTTTGCCCAGATTGCTGTGGATGAAATTATTCATTGTGTCTTCGCTGATTAAATCAGTTAACAACACGCGCGCGCACATACATATACAGTGGGCCCCCGTGTTACGACCTTAATCCGTTCAGCGGCAAGGCTCGTAACTCGAAGTCGCTGTATGACGGGCAATTCAAACCTATGTTAATTAGTGAATGCGTGCAACGCGTGCAAAAACCTTAGGTAAAAACATCACGACGTTATACACATATTAAAATTTAGTGACATAATCCACAGTATAGTTAAATTAAATAACATAAATATACAAAGGAAAAATGACATTTACCTTTGTGGCGACTTGACTTGAGCTGGTGGTGGGTGGAGGCAGAGGGGAGCAGAGACAAACACGCAGAATTTATTGATTTTTTTCTTAAATGAGAACTTTTTTCAAACGAGAACTTTTTTTAAACAATGACTTTTTTTGTTTAAATGAGAACTTTTTTAAACAAGAACTTATTTTTAAACAAGAACTTTTTTTAAACGAGAACATATCACCGGCGATTTCCTTCTCTCTAATCCATAAGAAGAAGAAGCCTCTCCATTTTGTTGTTGACCAAGGTCCGTCCCCTGGCAAGGAAATGCCCTAACAAGACTTGCTTGCTTTAATGGCTTCCTTGTTCTTGAGAATTGTACCGATTGTTGAGCGGTTACAGTCATATTCACTAGCAAGGTTAACCATACGTGCGCCTCCTTCAGATTTTTTTATTATCTCCTGCTTCGTTACTATTGTCATCATCCTCTTACTTCTTCCTTTACTGCCACTTGCAATTTTAGAAGCCATGTCTAACAGATAAAAATTTGCAAAGTCTTCACAACACACGGATCAGCTCGTGCCATCAAGCAAGGTGAGGGAGTTCGGCCCATAGCATATCGGCATTTCTGTGATTGACGTGACGCCGGCCAATAGCATATTGGCATCTCCGTGACTGCCTTATTCGATCCAATAGCATATCGGCATTTCCGTGACATGTGAGAAAAGTTATTTTTGTTGATGCAGCAAAGCGAAAAAAATAGTGCGGACACACTGACCGGCATGTTGGATGGTTCGCAAGACGAAAGGTTTGTGCGTAAGAGGGGGACAAAAAAACGTCGTAAGATGAAAAATACGTAAGACAGGGGGTTCGTTAACTGGGCGCCTACTGTATATATATGTGTGTGTTTGTGTGCATGTGTGCGTGTGTGTAATGTGTGTAATGGCCTGCCTGAAGTGCTTCAGATTTACATTAACTGCAGTTGTGGATACACAATATTTGCTGATTTCAAAATGGAGCAACGGGTATATTACAGCAGCCCAGCGGGAATTTGCCAGGTTGTCCTCATTACTCACTCCGGGGTGTGCCACACTATGATCAGTAAGCATTAGAACAAAGAGACAAAAAAAAAACCCAAACAATCATGCCACTAAAATATACAGGCTATGCACTGTAATTGATCACCATGTGTGAATATAGAGACAATGTGTTGCCCCAAAAAATCCCATAAAGGCTGCTGCTTTCCTGCATTTCATCTCAATCATCTTGAACATTGAGCAGGAGCTGTAACGTCCGCGCTCACATCGAAGATTGAAGCTCGGAATCTTTTCAGCAGAGGTTTATTCTTTTTTTCCTATACGGTCCTTTCTCTTTTATATTCACAAGCAGACGTTCTCTTTTCTCCCTTTGAGGGCTGGTCTTTGAAAGGCCGGCTTAAATCTCACCGCTTGGGTTTCCTTTGTCGGGGCTTTGTTGTTATAAAGGTTGGCACTGTTATTGGACATGCAGGTGAGGGTAAAGTCGTAACATTCTGAACGTTAAGCCAACTGTCTTTAGCCCACTGTGAGAGGGGCTTAGGATCAGTGTGGGCTTATGCATGCTTGTTTATGTCTGAGATGTTTATGGACTGCTGAGAGGTCAGTCTGCAGTTGAGCCAGTGAGCACGTCATCGGCATAAAGAATGTTGCCCTTGACCCGCAGCAAATAAACCACAACAAGAAAAAAAGAATCCACTAATTTCAATTCCATTCCACATGAGTAACAAATCAAGCCATTAACCCCGTGATGCCTATTGTCGCAAATTTGCATCAAACCCTACTCCGCTCCAAATAGAGTCGAAAAACCATCTCCACAGCTTGTTGATACGTCACCAAAACATACTTAAGAACATATTGCAAGCTTAGTTTTTCTGCTTTCCGAGTTGGATGGGATGCTACTTCCATTTTAGGACAGCTAAAATCGACTGGCGTGTAACACCATAGGTGTGGAACCCCAGTCCTCGAGGGCCGGTATCCTGCATGTTTTCCATTTTTCTCTTCTCAAAACAACTGATTGAAATGATTAGCTCATTAGTAAGCTCTGCGGGAGCTTGAAAATGATCCTAATCATTTGAATCAGATTTATTTGAGAGACAACGTTGAAAAGCAGTATACCGTTTCTCGAGGACTTGAATTCGACACCTGTGTGCTACACCATCACTTTTGTCACATGAGCGGTTAGAGTGCCATGGGAAATATTTTTGATGATCTTTGACATATTTGATTTTTGAAGTCACATGCTCAAAGACCAGTCAAACTGAGTAGAAGTAAAAGAAAGTAAACTCGCGTTTCTGTGTGCTTTTATAATTCATATCAATATTTCATAATAGTACGGCAGTCATTAGAGTTGTACTTCCTGAAAAAAACTGTAACAATAATTAAGGAATCTCCAAAACAGGTGCCTTTTTCCCATTGTTGCCTGTTGTTGCTAATTTGCATCATAACTACATTTATATCAATTTTATGTGCGATCCTACTCAAACATTGTCAATTAGCATCTATTTGGAAGCAAAAACACACACAAATTCTTTTACTTTCCACTCTTTTCTTTGCATAAATAAAATAATTTATCTGTTCATTATGTTGATCGAAATATCCGAACATGGACAGATGGATCTTTTCAGGGTCTCTTGAGAGAACTCTAGATTCTATAAACATTTAATTATTCAAGGTCCTTCTGTCTGACATTGAAGTTGTTCAGGCAGTAAGCTTGTAAAAGAAACTGGCTAGAAGGGGGAAAGACAACTGAAGATCTACTACATTTGACCACCGAGAGAAAGTTTGGGACCTAGAACATGCTAACTACATAGAAGAAGGCCAGAGAATGATTGAAAACACACCTTAGAACTTAGCTAACCACGAGGCTGGAATTCATATGAATGGGGTTTACGATTATGCTAGCTGTATAAGATTACAGTTGTACTTTGAGATACCAAATTCATTTGTTTTGGGATGAATTTCGGACAGTGATTTTTTTCATATCTTCAGTCAATTTTCTTATGTAAATGATCTAATTTAGAAACCGAAACACAGGTTGACCCACCTTACAAAAAACTGCCTCGTTACCCAAGCTTCCATGTTAGCCCTCTATATCACAGGAAGCTGAACCAGCATCAGAGCAGGAGCTAACCAACAGGACAGCAGGATGTCAGAAATGAGTCTCCAGTCAGCGGCACGATCATTTTTCAAATTTTCGTATCTCATTTTCTTCGTATTGGTCAAAAACTCTTCGAATGTTGTTTTGTATACAATGGACCCCTGTCCCTAGCTAACATTTTTTTCACATTACAAATTGGATAATGAAGTGTTTTTGTCTCCTTGTTAAGACATTTTCCTGCCTTACGGCATCAACAACAATTACAAAATTTAAACTTGGCGGTCAGTGTGCGTGTGTACATGCTTCACTGCATTTGTCACTGCTGGTCTGCTATTGGTTGGTGTCACGGTGTCACTAAGATAGCAATATGCTAAAGACTTGATCTCGTGCGAGCGCTTATGATAGCGTATTTATTGTGCATTTTAGTGCTTAATTCAAACTATAATTTGTCAGCCTTGGGTTCCAAGATTTCTAGTGATGGTAAAGGGAGAAGTAAGAAAATGATTCGTATGGAAGCAAAGCTGGAGATAATCAAGAAACTCGAAGAAGGCATGCACATCGTTAGCCTCGCTAGGGAATATGACCGTAATTAACTTAATGCATATCATTCCAAAATTAATAGTTTGATTTTTCTTTTCTATATTTTTTATTTATAATGTTATTTAATTACATACATGTATATTGTATATACAGTAAGTAGTACTGTACTTACAATGCCATTTTGTTCCTACTTTTTAATATATACGGTATATGAAATTTGGATGTTTTTACCTGAGGATTTGCACATACCATAGGTTTGTATTGCCCACCATGCAACAATTTTGCTTTTACAATCCCAACTCCAGAACGGATTAATGTCGTATGGCGGGGGTCCTCTGAATTGGGTTTTTCATCAACTAGGACTTTATCTCAGGTTGCTACTGTTTTTGTTTAGAATAATTACTTTGCAGTGTGGCTGAACTTTGTTGTTTGTGGGTTGGTATCTAGGTTTTCTGTTATTTTCTGTTTTGGGCCTTTGATTTATGTTTTCACGTTCTGGGTTGTTTTGGGGTTTTGTTCATGTTTCTGGTTCCCTTGTGTCAGTGTCGGGTTAGTATAATTGCGGCCACATGTCCTCGTAATTTGCTTCCCTTGTTTTCCAATCAGCCCCCTGCTCCAATTGTGTCTTGCCCAGGTGTACCTTGTTGTTTTGTAAGTTTTTATTGTATTTAGTTTCCTGTTTTCTTTCAATTCTTGTTGGGTGATTGTCGAAGTTGATGTGGTTGTTGCTGCTTATTCCTCATTCTCCATGTGAGTTCGATTCCAGAGTTTTTCCGGAGTAATTGACTCTATTGTCAAGTATTTTGTAAGTTTATTTCTGTTTTATATTTTTGGGTTGTTACTTTGTATGAAATGTCTCAATCTGGTTTATTATTTGTCATCTTCATATTAAAGTATTTTGAGTACACCCCGCCTGTTTGCATCCCTGCATTCTGGGTGCGCACCCTCTCCCCCATGTTCAAACGTGACAAAACGTGTGTGTGTTCATACCTGAGCCAATCGATCAACACCCTAGAACTTTCCCAAGGTATATAACGTAATTGGTCAATTAGTCATGTAAACAGTGTGGATTTCCACCTCTAAAATTGACAATGAATTTTCCTATAACACTCACGACACAATAGAGTTCGTGACACACTCGGTAACAACTGGGAAAAAGCAGATGTTTGTAATGTATTATTTGATGATGCATAATAAAAGGACATCTGTCGAAACATTGACTCGAAATTTGTCTGCTTTCAACTCAAGAGACCAAGATATGCGAGTGCACTCAAGGAGTGCGCAGGGATGCACATCTGAGTGCTGTAATATGCAGTTTGCTTTCATAACAGCTGACAGACAGCTACTGACAGCTTCCTCCGTGGCCATGGAAACTGCAAATTAGCCTGTTCAATTGCTACGCTAATCTACTGGCTGACATCCTGAAGAGAGGAGGTAGCAGGTGTATGAAAGGAAGCGATTTGTTTTTACATAAAAGGATTGTTTTGTTTTTGGGTTAACACGTCTGACTCAGTTTTCAGGTTCAGGCTTTGAATCTTGACTTGAGCGTTCAAGTGCGGAACAACATGGCTGGACGGACCCCGGGTAGAAACTACAACCTCCGACGGAGTTCTCTATCAAGGTTGTAGTTTTCTCAATAAAAGAGACATTTGCTCCAGATGTGTTTCGCAATCCACTATTATGCTTTCGAAGCAAGCTGCGTGCAGTAATTGGAGCTGCTTCCCCTTGGGGCAGTGCGCTAATCGCTAATAATCTCACTGACAACGATGCGGCCCCCAGTGGAGTTTGCCTGACCCCTGCTTTCCTTCACTCTGTCGCGCCATATAATGAAGGTCAAGATGAGTCACAACAAACACACATCCGGAGATAATAAATGTAATACAGCAGAACCATTGAAGTCTGATGGCCCTGAAGCTTTAACAGGGGCAAGGCCTCTATTTAGCTAGCTATTATCTTAACTCTCTTCGGCTTCTTTGTTTCTGCTCTGTATGTGTTAAAGTAGCACTTGTTTAACGTTTCCTTTTCTTGACTTAAAGTCTGGGCTAGTTTTCATTAATTCGTCCATTGCATTCCTATTATAGGTTAGCAACAAGCTAGCAAACTTAGTGCCGGAAATGTACTTATACTTCATTAGATGTAATTAATATAACAATTTAACATTTTCAGGTTTAAATAATGAAATATCCAATACGTTTTGTGGTTATGTGTCAATTTTACAGTAAACCTTAACTCGGAGTGACAAAAGCATCTTAAAGCTAGCTTGGAGAAATGTGCAAGCTAGAATGACAACAGGTGCTCAGGAATACTTTATCAAATGTATTTTAAGAAGTTTAAACATTTGAATGAATTTAAATGCATTTTAAACATGTGGGAGATCTAAAACATATCTTTTCCAATAATGGGGCTTAAAATGTACAGGTCAGCACTTATGAAGGGTAATTTTATTAGTTTTACATTTTACAATGGTTTGCATTTAATATTTAATTGAAATTTAATGGAGAGAGAAAGAGGGGGACAGTCAATCTATGCAAAGAGTGCCATGACCAAAGGTTCTTCATATAAAGGATAAATGACCTCACTAAAATGTAAATAGACACCTCCACAGGACACCGTGATAAGCCCAGTATGGAATCACGCACGGAACACTTGTTCAGACACGTACACGCTGTTTGCGAATGCATCACTGCACACAGAAGGAAGGTCAACTGCGCATTTCTCCTCGGCGGCCCTTCGGAGTTATTGCTTTTTCCCACGCCGTTTTCATTTTGTGACCAAATCAAAATGACACCCACGTCCACACAGGAAGTAATGACATACATCGACATTTGCACGGGATAAAGCGAAGGGATCAAAACACCATCATCACGTCGAAGACCGGAGACAAATAGATACTGTAGTGTAAGGATGGGATCCGCTCGGCTATCAAAGCCACATCGGTTGTAAGGAAACGGCAGCGCACATTTTTTGCTATGAATTAATCATCAGTTGAAACTGCGCCTATAAAAGACTGGCGATGAATAAGCAAAGTGTAGGAAGTTGTATAATTGACTAGGAGTGTTGTGTAGTCCGAAAAGGGCACACTGCTGTCAAAGCAGATCATAGGTTGGCCAGAGATAGCATTATTGACAAGCTTGTCTTGATGATTAACAATCGGACAGATGTCAGAATTGACCATGGGTCTTATTCAGCAGCTTTTCAAATCCAATGCATGCACTTTCTACAGTACTGTCCATCATCATAATGTAGTGACAACAACTCTAAGATGCTTTAGCAGATGCCCATAAATTCAGAACTATTTTTGTTAAACCAAATGACTGACTGTGTGAGAAAAAAAAAATGAGCAAAAAAGCTCAGGCTTAAGCTAAAAACACGGAGGTTTTTTTGACTTCGGAATGACTACGTATTACTTTGGGCTTTTATTGCTTCTTATGTACATTACATATAGGCAAAAAGTCTCGGGTTTGGTCTGAAACCAAGTTAGCGAGGTCCCCCGAGATAGCTAGCCATAAGAAGTATGTTAGCAAGTAGCACTAGCATGTTGACTACGAAAACATCATTGACTAATCACTTATTTCCAAACACATAGACTACAATTTCATCTTTTGTGCCGCTGAGAAGAAAAATCTCAAAATCGAAAGTGTTCACTGTGATCTATTTATGTCATTTACTTTGAACTAAACTGTTGTGAGTGGTTCACGTATGTCAAGATCAAATCAATCCATATGTTTCTTCTCTGGTCACTCAGTTTGTTTATTCACATTTGTGGAATCAAACAATAATGACACGTTTTCCGTAAAAGCTTTATATTTTATGAATTTACATTTGCTTAAATTGCCCGCAAGACCCAGAAAATGGCTACAGGGTCCATTGGTATGGTTCCGTGGCATCATGTGAAGACTAGGAATGAGACGAGACACAATTCCCAAGAGATGAGATATGTTATGAGAGTGAGTCCACAAGAATGAGAAGAGATTTTTAACATTTGTTGCATAAAGCAATGCTTAATAGAAATTAAAAGAACATTTTTGACTGCGAGCAGCTCGGTGGCGCAGTGAATAGCACGTCCACCTCACAGTTCTAAGGTCCCAGTTCAAATCCACCTGGCTCCAGCTTTCCTGTGTGGAGTTTGCATGTTCTCCCCGAGCCTGCGTGGGTTCTCTTCGGGCACTCCGGTTTCCTCCTGCTCCCCAAAAACATGCAAGGCAGGTGAATTGGACCTTTTAAATTCTCCTTATGTGTGATTCGGCGGGTGATTGGTCGTTCGTCTCTGTGTGCCCTGCGATTGGCTGGCAACTGCCTACTGCCCGGAGCCAGCTGAGATGGGCGCCAGCAAGCCTGCGACCCCTGTGGGGATAAGCGGCTATAGAAAATGGATGGATGGATTTTTGACTACTTTCTTCCCATAATTTGGTCAGTCAGACAGACTACATGACTTCAAAACCACAGGACACACATTTCGGTCAGCCTGTTTTGTTCAAATTTTATCTGAAGAAACCGAATCTGTGTCAAGCTGTTAGCATCAACGTGTATAGAGTCATTTATGTCCGTTCAACAGCCTCTGAAAAGTAATCTGACTGCTCTCGGGGCACTCAAGCACTGCTAGTGAGTGGCTAATTTTTACAAGATGCTGTGCTAAAAGCTGACAATAAAAGGTCAGTGTAATTAAGTCATCTCGACCGTCTCGTTGCGAAAAATTCAGGTCCTGAAACGCCTCTTCGGAAAAATATTGTCTTTTGTTACAAAGTAAAATTTAGAATATGAAAGGCGACAATTGTTCGTGTACAACAATGACACATGGGACACCAGTGCTCGCACAAACAAGACTGTAATGTAATACGTCATCACAGTCACTGCTTGACATGCTAATTCTAATATGTATTCGTTACAGTTTTTAATGCATTTTATCATTTATTAATATTCCGGCTTGTCCATCCTTTATATGCTTCATCAACAATTTCTACCAACAGTTCACACCGTACAACTAACAAACACAAATCTGACATTAGTTATGGCTGACATTGTGCATATTCACATAAATCTTGTACATACCACTTTGGGCTACTGTAAACAAACCGCTGAGCACTATCTCTTGAATCAATTGCATGCTGTCGCGTCTGACTGCACGTTAGCAACATATGTTGAACAACATAACGCAGGAAGTACTTTGCATGACCTTCAACTAAACCTATGTAAACTTAACTAAATTGCTCAAAATTAGTCAAAAATAATATTGCTCGTGGATTTGTAAATGATCCGAGATCACTGGGAATTAAGTTGCAGTTAAAAACATACAAATTAAATGAACTAAACAAAGTTTTCTATGTGCACCACCAACACACCAGCGCCATATCAATGCAAACTAATTAACTGCACTCATATTGTCAACTGCTGCAAATAATATCACAATCAATAGTGGTTAGAAGCATTTTTGGGAGGCTTGGAACAAATTAGGCTATTTACATGTAAAAAGCGCATCTAGTTACAAATGACTTCTGTAGCTAATTAATTTCATAAGTACTGTGCTGCAAAAACAAACAAAGACCTTCATATTTATGTATTAATCTTAAGGTAAGGTTTTTTTCATAGTTATCTGGTCTTATCACATCGTATCGTGCAGGGATGAGAAATTTCATGACCTATCTTATGTTGTATGAGATCTCATCTGCTCAATAATGAATACTACCTATACTGGATAAGATATTTCATTTTATGTGTGAGCTTGACTGATTGTTAATGACCGCTTTCTATGTCGATACGTATTTGTAAGTGTCCATTACAATCAACCCGTTGGTCTTGCTATGTAATGATATCCACCACGTGACTCCACGCTGATTCTAAAATAGATTTATTGTGCACCAGTGTCCACCCGCATGAAAATTTAGGTCTCACCAACAAACATGGGCAACTTTATAAATCAACGAACGGAGCATGGTTAATATCCAATTACCTCTGCTTCGGTTTGGCTTTTTTCCTTGGCTGGCTCATGAAAACCAATATTTGGCGTGACATTGTCTACTTGAGGTCAAAGATAAATGAGTGCGCTCGGAAAAGACCGTGAATGAGAGAAGCCTTCTGGGTACGGCGCTCAAAATCGGGAGCACACAAGTTTAGCGCACCATTACCCTTTGCATATTTGAGAGCTTTTTAGTATGCGACAGGCCTCAGGTGCTATAGGAGAGACACTATTTCAATCTTGAGCATGCCGTCTGGCCGAACCAATGGAGATGCGATGATTCATTCCCCCTGCTAGTCTTCAATCAATAACACGGGCAGCAGGGGAGGGAGCAGAGTTTCTGTTTCCTCTTTAAATCCAACTCTATACGGGGAGGCAAGACAAGCCGTTCATCCTTTATCATGGAGGAAAGACAAGCTCAAGAAATCCCTTAAGGCAAATCGTGGGCTCCAACCAGCCTGGCTCATCACTAGAATGCTGAATTTTGGCCACAAAATCAAATTGGCTGTGGTGGTTTCACGTAATCGTTCAAGTACGACTCCATTGAGGCAGCTTTGAAAGGCTGTTCGATATCCAATAATTATCATTGTTTTTGTCTAACTGAACAAATTAGTATTCAAAAAGGTGTTTAGAGCAGACCAAAGAAGTAAGGTAGTTTGGGAGAAATGTCCCGGTGCACATTATTTATAAGACAACATAAGACTTTATTGATCGCACTCAAGGGGAATTAACTCGTTAAAACAGCAAATTACAAGGAGTAATGCAGCAAAGGTCAGGTTAGGGAGCTAGTTTACTATTGATTCCCAAAGACAGAGCCGGTATTTTAAAAAATACTAAACAGACTTGAAAAAAATATATGCCGTATTTTCCGCGCTATAAGGCGCACCGGATTATAAGGCGCACCTTCAATTAATGACATATTTCAAAACTTGTTCCATATATAAGGTGCACCGGATTATAAGGCGCACCCTGAATTAATGACATATTTTAAAACTTTTTTCAGTCATAATATGGTAATACTCAAAGTAATAACAATAATAACTCAAATAATAACTCTAAACTTTCAATAGCATATTAACTCAGTGTCAATATGACCAACCTTGTTCAACTGTAAACACACAAAAGAAATAGGTAAAGTTTACTTTATCAGTTCATTCGCCATCAACGAATCCCAATCTCAATATTGATCCATATATAAGGTGCACCTGATTATAAGGCGCACCATCAGCTTTAAAAAAAAAAAAGGCTTTTAGGTGCGCCTTATAGTGCGGTACGGTAACTATATACAGAATTGTTTGGATGCTAACTGACAAAAGTGTACCTCATGTGGAAAGGGATTCAAAAATGGCTACGGACCAATAAAATGGGCCTGCTTGGTGAAATTTTCGATTTTCGTCTGGTCGCACATAGCCAAACAGTGCAGAAAACCAGAGATTGTAATCTCCCTTTGTTTTTTTTTCTATTAATTTTTAACGCCATAGCGTCGGGAACCCTCATTTTAGAAAAATAAACTTTTACAGTGTAATATTCAGTTTTGTTCTGTATTCCACACTTCAAAATTTCATTGAAAATAGCAAGAGAAATGAACGAACGTAGCTTCACTGTCTGACATTGCTTCTATGCATTTCATCCTTTTCTCGCTTCTTTGTAAAATGTGTGTTTTCACAAAGTGGTCCCCTCCTGCTACACCAGGGGTGTCAAACTCATTTCTGTCGTTGGCCACATTGTAATTGTAGTTTCTGTCAGAGGGCCAAATAAATTGTGAAGTCAAATAAATTTTAAGTCTTTGTCATACACACCCACATTTTGGGATCAGAGGCCAGTAAAAACTGTTCAAAATAGAGATTGGGAACAAAAAGTGTTATTATTTTCACCCCTAGTTTTTAAAAGTTGAAAACAACTTGCAATTTTAGCCATTTAGACAGTAACTTGAACTCAAATCAGCATTTTGCGGGCCATATATATATATATATATATATATATATATATATATATATATATATATATATATATATATATATATATATATATATATATATATATATATATATATATAAATATACACATACACAGTGGGCCCCCGGTTTACGAACTCCCTGTTTTACGTATTTTTCATCTTACGAATGTGGACCGCGGCGTTTTTTTGTCCCCCTCTTACGTACAAACCTTTCGTCTTACGAACAATCCAACATGCCGGTCAGTGTGTCCGCACTATTTTTTTCGCTTTGCTGCATCAACGAAAATGACTATGTCACGGAAACGCCGATATGCTATTGGTCTTATATTATATTTATATATATTTTTATATACTGCCTGGGAGAAACAACTGTCTACAGGGTAACAACTTACCTGTAACTTTACCATTCATTGATAAAGCGTAAGTATAACAAGTGTGGAGCCAACACCCATTCTCTCTTCAATTTAACTGATTTACCATCCTCCTCCTTCTGCTGTCTTTTGTCGGGAAGATGGATGGGCCAGGCTCACGTCGGAGGCGGCACAACCCGGTGACGAGAGCGAGTGAGCCATCACTCTTGTGACAAGGTGTTGGAAAGGCAAAGTACGGTGCGTGGGCAGCAAAAGCCCATCAGGGGTCACATCTGTGGTCACATCTCTGAGGGGGGACCAGGTGTGGCATAAACAGAGGGGTATTAGCGGCAGATAGAAAAGCCACCAGTGCTGTGTCCATAACGGATCGAATGTGTGCGTATGCGTACGAAGGAACCGAGATGCGATCTCGTCCCAGGTGTGCAGTTAAGGGCATGAAAGTGTTGACATTGTGGAACCAGGGTTCAGGCCCTGCTGTGAGGGGAAGGGTAATGAGCGCACCTTCAGGATGTGAGTGTTTGTTTTGGGGGTCCGGACACCTGCAAGTGTCTTAATTAATGTCATCCCAGAAGCCCCCCATAGAGGTCTGACCTTCTCTTCAAAGCTTGCAGCTCCTCACCCTGCTTGGGGCTGCCATCAGCGGACCTTGAATTATTGATGAGGCCGAGAAAAGGAGCAAGGGGAGAAGGATGGTGACGGATCAGGATTCCTCCATTGTATGCGTATCTGTGTGTGTTTTGTGTGTGTATGTGGTTGAGGGCTTACAAATGAGCTCGCAGGAAGTTGCATGAGCTATAATGGAAGGGTTACTGAGGTCTTCTGGAAGTTGCCTCTTAATGGAGAGCAAGTCAGTGATGACCTGCTTGAGGAACTAAGGTAGTGGACAAGATCAACCGATAATGTGGAGGAGAGCGGAAATCATCAACAGCGAATGTAATAATTATTCAGATGGAGTTAATGGTTCTAATTTTATATTGGTATGTAATGTTCATAAATTTCAAAAATGATTACACTAAAACTATAAAATATTTTGTTTCTTTTACATTTTTTACTCATTTAGGGGTTTTTTTGGCCCATTTTTGACTTAAGAGTTGTACTAGTACTTGTACTTGAAATTCACGTATTATTAGTAGTTTTTTATTACTTTTCAAAACATGTTGGTAAAAATGATTACATTCTAAAACAGGTGGGTCAAAAATACCCCCCCTCCCAAAAAATAAATAAATAAATATATATATATATATATATATATATATATATATATATATATATATATATATATATATATATATATATATGTGTATCAGTGGTGGTCCGTGTGTTCCACACTTAAGCCGTCAGTGATTTGGCCCCTCAGAAGCATATGTATGCATTACTGGGCTATACAGGTTATTTTCTGGAGGATTTAAACCAATAAACTTGCATCAGCAATTGAAATTTATTACTATACGTAATACTAACAGAACAAAATAATTAATAATAATTTTAAGTTATTTGTCCACAAAGTTATATGAAGTCCACCAAGTGTCATGTCGGTGCGTCATGTTGGTGACGGATGTGGGAAGACGAATCCAAAATGCAGGGAGGCAGAATGAGATGGGATCAATAAAACGATTTATTACTCGCAGAAGCTGGGCGAAACACAAAACACTAGAGCTGGAACACGCTCATGACAGGTGACACAAATTACACTAACGACAGACACCAGGGAAAAACAACACGAACCCAAAAGCAAAATAAGTCAAACTCCACAAAATAAAGCCACAACAGGAAAAACCCAGACAGAAGTTTACACCAAAAGCAGGCCATCTTTCACAAGATTGTACGCTAAATTACAAATTAACATAAGAACATCATTTTATTTCTTTACCACTAAATGAATGTGAACAAGATAAAATGACAAAAACATATTAAACATGTAAATAATAAATCAAATGCTCGACTCACCAAAATGTGTCTCCCACTTTTTTCAATACAAAATCCATTCTTCTTTCTTTCCTCAGAAAGACTTTAATGACTAGCTGTAGTTTCTGCATTTAATTTCGAATAATAAATCTGTTTGTGTTGACGCCAATGCTGAAAGTCATTTTTTTCATTTTGTCATTTTGGTCTAATTTTTGTTTTGTTCTTCTTTCGCCATGGTGGGTTAAAAAAAAAAAAAAGCGAGTGGATTTGAATTTTCTGCTAAATGTCCACGGGTCTGCCTTCCATGTACGCTATGCTTCATGGTTGCCTTAACTTATAGTTGAGCAACATGTTTTCTACTTTTTATTCAATAACTTTATTTAACAACTTCCAACATTAAACATGGTGGCTAAATATAGCACCGCCTTCGTGCAGTGAGCATCCAGTCACGTCACGTTCAACGTTAGGCTTCTAGATGGCGAACTTATGGCTGAGTGTTTTTTGTCCCCTCTTTAAGGTATTTTTCCCGCTTTGCGACAAAAACAATTGTCATGTCCCTAGGGAGTTGGCTGTATTTGTGTTGTTTTGTCTCCATCTGCAGGCGTTTTTAGGTAATTGCACTTATTTTCTGCTGACGTCAAACTGTGTCCCTACAATGCGTCACTACAATGCTGGTCTGCTATTCGTCAGCCTCACTCGTTTCAAAATGGTGGAATGGTAAAGCTTTATTCTATTGCGAGTGGTTACAACAACGTATTTATAGTGCATTTGACTGCTTAATTTAAAGTTGAAAGGGTTAGCCATGGGTCCCAAGATTGCTAGTGATGTTAAAGAGAGTAGATGATGATTTATATGGAAACGAAGCTGGAGATAACCAAGAAATACGAACCAGCCTTGCCTAGGCTACCCTTACCAGGGAATATGGGCATAATAAAGTAAATAAATCCTGTCTCTGTTTTTTTTATTTATTTATGATGTTTTCTGATGTAGACATGTAGATTTTATATATATATATATATATATATATATATATATATATATATATATATATATATATATATATATATATATATATATATATTCATTTTTCATATTTTATGAGTGTGTATTTACATTTTTGCCCCAACGGCATTAAGAGTTGTACTCAAATTGAGTTGTTTTTTTTTTTTAATAAAGTTTGACCCATATTGCATTATTTTTTAAATTTGTTGTCATTTATAAAGGCATGATGGTAAAAATTATTACTCTAAACCAGTTGCATCAAAAATAACCAAAATTGGGTCAAACTCTTAAAACATTTGGGTGTAAAAAGGGGGTCAGAAAGGGACACTTTTGACGAACTGTTTTTAGAGTTTAAAAAATGTGAATAATTAATATTGAACTCTTAAACAGTTGGATGAAAAAAATAAACCAAGTTGGGTCAAACCCAGAAAACAGTTTGATTAAGAATAACCTGAATTGGATCAAACTTTCAAAATACAAACGTGGTCATTTGGGTAAAAGACAAAAAAACCTACCTGGGTCAAAAAGGGGACCTTTATGTCCCCATTTTGTGGTATTTTTGACCCCATTGTTTTCTTTTTTTAAAAAAAAGTATTTGAAAATTACATGATTAAACAGTTGGCTAAAAATAGCACCCAAATTGGGTCCAACTCTTAAAATAGTTGGTTAAATAATTAACCAAATTGGAGTCATTAGGTGGCCTCTTTTTTGTTTTTTTTCCCCTTTTTGAGTTATTCATGCCCAGTTATTATGGTTTAAAAAAAATTTGGGCAAAAAATAATTACACTCTAAAATAGTTGCGCCTAATTCCCAAAACATTTATGTCCAAAGTAAACAAAATTGCATCCAAATTTTGACTCAATTTTAGTTATTCTGAGCATTTGGATCATTTTAAAAACAGTATGCTAACGATTCATCGATCATCTTAAATCACTCAAACAAACTACTAAAATTGTGTTTTTGTTTTGAACAGACTATCATCCTCAACATGTCACAATATTCCCGTCAGCAATAGCACTGACAATCACGCACACTGTATGCAAATGCAATTCTAAAGTACATGCAGAGCTTTGCGTAAAGCCGAAAGACAAATGATGTCTTGATTACCTTGTTCTCGCCTTTAATCCCTCGTCGCTGGAACACCTACACACTTTCCTCCCAGGTCGTTAACTGCAGACCTCTCGCGGGAACCGCTTCTTGCCAACAGCCAACAAAAACAAATAGCTTGTTTCACCAACTGGCAGAGTACACAAAGAGAAGACAGCAGAGTACTGCTCCTGTTAATGTATTTTTAATCACGACTGCACAATTTTCAATCTCCAATCCAGACAGGAAGCAGCTTTTGTCACTATCTGCCACCTATAAGGCTTTAAGACAAGCCGTGTTTTTTTTTTTTTTTTGTCTGGATAAAGCTCGCCAACTCACTTTTCTGTTCATCAAAGTCTCTGAATAAATATTCCACAGGGAAGCAAAGTTCCATGCTTATGTGAATTGTGGCATCTTTGTACCAATTCTCATTGTTGTCATGCAGGAAAAAGAGATTGGAAGAAAGTGACTTTGTCGCACACTAACTAGCAAATCCGGGAATGCTGATAAGACAGAAAGTGAGATGAAAAGAGATCAGAAAAATACATACAAAATATGCTGCTGAGTTATACTACACACTGTCGAGAACTCTTTGAAGGTGTTAAAGACCGGTAAAGTAAAGAAAATTATAGCACTGAGAAAATTATATAAAATGCTGGGTAAAAATTAACCCAGTTTGGGTTAACACAAAGTGGGTTATATTTGATTGAGTTTAGAGTGGTCAAAAATAATCCAAATTTTGTCATAGGTGAAGAAATTCCCCTTTTGAATGGGTTAATTTTGACTCGAATGATTTTAGTGTTTGGTAAATGCTGGTAAAATTTGACAAACTAAAACGTTTGGGTGATAAAGAACCCATCTTGGGCCTAAATAAGCCATTTCATCAAAGAAATCATGAAAAAAAGTGGAGGCAGTTCCTTTTTGACCCAATTTGGGTTATTTTTTACTCAAACGTTTTCAGATTTCAGAAAATGCTGATAAAAAGTTGGGTCCAAAGTAACCCAAATTGGGCCAAAATTAAATTCAATCATCAAAAAAGTTGAGGCAGTTTCTTTTAGACTCAATTTGGGTTATGTATTACATTGTTGTTTAGTAAATGCTGGTAAAATTAGTACACTCTAAAACAGTGAGGTCAAAAATAACCCAAATTGGGCCAAAATAAGACATTTCATTGAAGAAATCATTTTAAAAAGTTGGGGCAATCCCTTTTTGACGCAACCTTGGTTATTTTTGACCCAAATGTTTTTAGATTTGAGAAAATGCTGGTAAAAACTAGTACACTCAAAAAAAGTCGGGTCCAAAGTAACCCAAATTGGGCCAAAATTAAATTCAATCATCAAAAAAGTTGAGGCAGTTTCTTTTAGACTCAATTTGGGTTATTTTTGACACTTCTTTTAAGTTTAGAAAATGGTGGTAAAAAATGGTACAATCTAAAACAGATAAAAAATAACCCACATCAGATCTAAATAAGACCTTTCACTAAATAAATCATCAAAAAAGTCGAGACAGTCCCTTTTTGACCTAATTTGGGTTATTTTTTACCCAATTTTTTTGAGAGTTTAGAAAATAGTCCTAAAATGAGTACACGCTAACATAGTTGGGTCAAAATAAGGCCAAATTGTGTCCAAAGGGTCCTAATTTGGGTTAATTTTGAACCAAGTATGAGTTCAAACCAAGAGTACCATCTAGAAGAGGTAAAAACATATCACAATTGCTTCATGAAACGTTAATTCGTCCATCACTAGTAATTTCCGTGAACAGGCCTAGCCATTGCGAGGAATATTCTAATCTGTCGATCTGTAAACGCTTCCTCCTGTTCTTGGTTCACCTTCTCTCGCTACCCATACTAATGTTAAATAATCTTTTATTCAAGGCTTGCTGTCAAGAGAGGTGAGAGGGAAGCAGAGAAATAAAACATTGTGATAAGAAATGCTGATGTAACGGAAAGGAGGAGTGATGGTTTCTTTGATTTGCTACCGAATCGCTGATATTCTCTATCCCCGTACGGCCCCGCAGGCTCTGCAAACATGTGTTTACAGGATGGGACTACAGTGCGCTTTAAAGAAAAGTCTCTCAACGCCACCTGAATGTGACACGATAACAAATTGTTCCATTAACTCCCATCTTATCTGGGACATGATGTGTGCAATATGTTGATCTGCTGGGGAAATTGTTGCCGTGTGTGCTCATCAAACAGAATTTGCCTAACACACCACCTGCGGTAAAGTAAATGTTATCATAGCGGAGAGTGTTTTGGCAGGCATGTGCGATGGAGTATATCTTCCAAGCGGAAATCCGCAGCTCAACAGCGATGGAGCCCCTCTGAGTGTGTGTAAACAGTGCATCAGTCTCCGATGAGCGCTGGGAGCTCCATTCACCTTCAGCTTCTTTCTTTGTTGACGACTGATATCAACGCAAAATACGACATAAACATTTACTCTTACCACCGACCCCAGTGAAAAGAGATGACAGAATCCGTCATCCGCAAACTGCAATTTGGAGTCAATAAAGGTTAACTCTGAGGGTCTCTAATATAATTCTTGAATTTGCACAGCTCAAAGGCATTCTGGGTCATCAAACATGAGAAAACACCAATATTTGCTGGGAATCAGGTTTGCTTCGATTCTCATTTTTTTTGTTTACCAAATAATTCCTTCAATGTTTCTTCTGAATGCTGTCATGTTATTTCAATTTTTTATTCCTCGCACGTTTTGACATGCATCTCCTCTCACATTTGCAGTTGATTTAGACCGTTTCAATTTCAACCTATTCAAAAAATTCACACCTTGCGTGCTAGTATTTTTCCTTTCTCCTTCCCAAAAATAAAAAATTTCAAATCGAAATTACCCATTCATTCTTCAATGAGGTTATGTTACTGTCAAATGATGTTTATCATCCATTCAAATTAGATATTCGCCTTTACAAAATTCCCATTTGAACTTTAAATGATTCAACTCATTTAATACACCTTGAAAGTAGTTTTCAAATTGCAAGCATTAAACTATTTCACAAAGTATGTCCTTTCTGAATATCAACTATGTTTTCAGTACAACAGATTTATTGTTTGCCAAATAATACCATCAAAATTTCTTCTTAAGGCAATCGCTGGTAATTTCTGTTTTATTCCATATATGTTTTGACATGCATCTCATCTCACATAACTCATTTGATTCACATTGTTCCAAATTCAACATATTCCAGAAATTTTCACCATGGTTGTTGGTACTTTTCTCATTCTCAATAGTCATGGTTTTGCCAAGAATGACCATTTTCACCCAAAAATTACCCAGTCATTCTCAACGAGGCATTCAACAAAACAAGTCTGTGTTGTTCCCTTTACAAATATGTAAATGATCCGTTTATTCAAGATGATTTACAATATGCCAAAATCACCCCCCCCCCCAAAAAAAAAAAAATTACATTTAATCCCAATGACACATTCTTTAAAAAACAAATTTAATTCTTGGTCTCATTCAATTCCTTTTCACATCTTTTTCATATACTTCATATCATTGCATTTTGTATTCAGCATGTCTAGTTTCTTCTATTATTGATTTCATACTTTTCATGAAGACCTAAGTGGATTTCAAATGGCAATAAAGTTGTGGTTGATGGTGAACTCTTGCCTCCTTTATGTCTTGCTAAGAAAAAGAAAAAAATCTGCGCATTTGACACCTTGAATTTATTGGTATCTCGGTGCTCAGAGGTCCTCCACAGCAGGTGTGAAACTTTTTAGAGCCAGCATGAATGATTTGTAGCCCTAGAAGTGCAGGCAGTAAACCCTATTTTTAAAATATAAAAATGACAGAAAATGAAAGAAAATGAATTTAGCTGTCTGAGGACCCTCGTTGGAAATTTTGAAGGTTTCGAGGCAGCCGCTGACCCGAAAAAAAAATGGCCAAACATAAAAACGGGCAAAGATTGGCACTTTTATCTGGCCCCCAGAGAGCTTTGGAAGGGTTCAAGACCCTGCTGCGTGATTTCGGTCGTTGGCCCATACATCTGCAGCCCAACCACTGACCTGAAAAAAATGGTCAAACATGAAAATGGCGGAAAATCGACCACCTTTTTGGTGTCTGTTGCTCGATGGAACCTGCCAAGCCCTCTCCTCGACTGAGCAGGTGTTACTTCACCGGCAAACAGTCAGTTAGCAAATAGCTTAATGGAAACCTTAATGTGTGTGTCCATGCATCTGTGAATTGAGTCAGCATCATTGGCAGTGAGTGCACAGTGTTTCCTTGATAAATCACCGTAATTTGGACAGCCCGCTGAGGGGCCGATCCCATCGACTATTAGACAGCAGTTGCGCATTGATTACCAAAGCAGATAATTGCCTGGGCGAAGATGAAAATCTGTGCTGATCTGAGCATGTTGTCATCTTTTGAAGCGTCCTCTCAGTTCCGAAGCTGATGGGGGACAAAATCAATTCCTGCAATAGGTTAATTGTTTGACTGCAGCGCCATACTCGCCTAGTTTGTATCGATTTACTAATCCACGAGGATTATAATTTCCCAGTACGTCCGAGGCACTGTTGACAGTTTGAAGTTAAGAAATATAATTACCTGGGGGGTCACCCCAAACTAAGTAAAACCCAAAGAGAAATACGATATTAAAAGCTTTGACATTGCACGAGCAATTTGAAATATAGATTACCCTACTTGAGATAAAGGGAAATCAGAAGAAGGACAATTTTGTAAACAAACACCTGTAAATCACTTCCTGTTACTCTATTTCATTGCTTCAAGTAGTGGTCACTAATCTAATAGACGCCGCGTTGCTATTAATCGCTAAATGGGTTGTCTATTTAAAACAAATGTGTGGCTCTCAAAATCAATAACTCTTTTTCTCCCCTCGGGAAAATAGAATCGAGCTTGCATTAGGAATTACTTTTGTTCAAAACACATTTGTTCAGACACTTGACTCAGTGCTTCAGTGCCATGGATGAGAATTCCTGTCTGTTAAAATAGTAATAACAATAATAACGATAATAAATCAATCTGACATTCTTGACTAATGATTACCTCATATAAGCCGATTTAGCACTGTAGTGATAACTGTGACCTTTGGATGGCAGTGTTTCCAAATTTACAACACAGCTATTACATCAATTCTAACTGAAGAATGGAAGTCAGTCTTTCATAAAGCAGCAACCATATTTACATAGACATAGCACACAATATTCTGTTGGCCTTGAAAGGTGAGTGAAAATTCAAAATATACTGGCCCTCTAGAGGCTCCTTTTCCAATAACGCTTGGCACCGAAAAAGTTAAAAAAAAAAAAAAAAAAAAAAGACTATTTTTTGCGGTCTTATGCGTATGGCCTGGGGCCAGAGCTGGCCCACCAAAGAGCCCAAGCTGGGCCATGAGGACAAAAAACAAATGGCAAATTTTCAGTTTTGCTAATTTTGTTTACTGGAGGCTAATCTGAAAACCACATAAAATAATTATGAAATGTGTCACAAAAAAATTTGAGGCAAAATGTACCACTCATTTGTGTTGTGAAATTTTAGAATACTACGCAATAAAATAAAATAAAATAAACGGGAACATATTGATAGCGTACTTGAATGCCAAGCGTTATCGGTAAAAGAAACCTCTAGAGGGCCAGGATATTTAGCATTTTTACTCACCTTTCAAGGCCAACAGAATATTGTGTGCTATCTCTGTAAATATGGGTGCTATCATATGAAAGATTGATTTACATTTCTTACTTTGAATTGTGTGTAGGTAATATTTGTGTTGTAAGTGTGGAAACACTGCCATCCAATGGTCACAATAATCACTACAGTGCTACAGTGCTGGCTTATATTAGGTAAGCATTAGTCAAGGGTGTCAGTTACTCTCCGTTAAAAAACCAACAAAAAAAAAACAAACATATTTGACGAGAATTTTATTATTTATTATTGTTAGTACTGTTTTAAAAGATGAGAATTCTCGTCCATGGCACTGAAAGAGCACCCCCCCAAAAACAGTGATAATATTTCCATCTGATGTTATTTAGAGCTTAACAGAGCACCACTTAAGAGCAAATTTAGGAAAAAGTGGCCCCTAACATGAAATGAGTGTGACATCTCTGGCCTAATACAGTATGCTAACCTAAAACAGCAGCACCTAATGAAATGTGACAAGTCTGTTTGTCTGCTAGGCAGATGTTGAAAACAACTAATAAATAAGCAAACACACAATACTATATAAAACACCATCTTAATGAACCACATATTTCTAGCACAAATGATCATAACTTCACCCTTCTTTACATCAAAGACATAAAGGAAAAGCATTGAAAAATGACACTAGGGATCTGAAATTTCACCCAGATGGTGACAATATGTCAGTTTAACATGGTGCTGCCACTTAGGTATCACACTACGAAGAATGTGTCATCCCATTGCTAAAATATTGATGCGTAAGAAAATGACCCATAAATGGTCAAAATACTGTACAAGTCACTCAAAACTATATAAATCCTAATAATCCCCAAATCAACAAATGCATTTCACAACCGGCAGGATGAAATGCTGTTGTTATATCACAAAGTGCCAAAACTACCGTGCTGAAAAGAAGTGTGTGTGTGTGTGTTGGGGGGGGGGGATGATGTGGATGAAAATGACCCAAAATTGGTCAAAATACTGCACAAGTCACTCAAAACTACATAACTCCTAATAGTCCCAAAATCTGCAAATGCATTTCACAAATGGCAGTATGAAATGCTTCTATCACAAAACGCAAAACTACCGTGCAGAAAGAAGTGGGGGGAGGGGGGGGGGGGGGGGGGGGGGGGGGTGAAGTAAGGAATTACAATCCGCCCCACCACCACCACCACCCCTTTCAGCCTCGCATTAATTGCTTGCATTCATCCAGCGAGCGTTCCAGTGCGACAGTCTGATTAAATCTGAATAACTCCGGCATGTTCTGTTAGTGCTGTTTTTAATTAAATTCTGCCTGTTCATTGAAATAGCTGTGACTGGCGGGGCGTGCGCTCCCCACCCGCTCACCTTGATGTGCCGGAGACACAGCCACAGGCCATGATAGAGACTTCACAAGAGTCTTGGAGAAGAATACAGTAAGACCACAAGCGCTTCAAAGCCACGTGAGAGCACCTACATAATGGATGACACGCGGGCTCTCCGCTCTGAAGTGCATTGTTCCTTTCTCAATTAATTTTGAAGCAATTATTCAGCGGGCACCTTTTTGTACAAGGTGGGCTGACACTTTCGAGGGACGGCTAACAGCATGTGGTCTGGCAAAATGGTGATCGTGCTCAAACGAAATCTGTTGTGAAAAGAACAAAACTGTAGAGCTGAAAAGGACTACACCGGGGTGCTAAATGTGTTGAGCGGGATCAGTTGGTCGATCGAGAAGAAAGTACTGATAGATATCTATCATATATATATATATATATATATATATATATATATATATATATATATATATATAGATATAGATATATATATATAGATATAGATATAGATATAGATAGATAGATAGATAGATAGATAGATAGATAGATAGATAAATAGATAGATAGATAGATAGATAGATAGATAGATACTGTGTGTAGATACTATGTGTATGTATAGATATATATGTATATATTATCATATAATTTTGTCATTTGTTTCAATACTTACTATACAATGGGGACTATCATATAGACCAATTTTAAGGTGTTTCAAGGGAGTACTAATAAGAGAAGTGCTTTTGGTGGTATCACCAAAAGCACTTCTCTTATTAGTAGGATTCAGAAAACATTCTTTAGTACTCCCTTGAAGCACCTTAAAATTGATCTACACAATAGTCCCCAATATAACAGTGCATTGAAACGAATGACATAATTATCTGATAATATATAGATATATGTGTACAAATTTACATACACAAAGTATATAAGTTAGAATATATAGTCATATACTGTATGTATACTGTACTTACAGTATATACATACAGCTGCATCCACCAGGCCGTGAGACTGCTGAACTCTCCCCCCTTCCCACCCGTGAAACTGCTGAACTCTCTCTCTCCCCTCCTCCCTCCCACACTCAGCCCCAGGCAGAAGAAACACCTAGCTGGCAGACGAAGTTTAGGTCATTGGACTCCCCCCCACCTAAACTCAAACTTTGCTCATGCACTTGTTGCAAAATTTGCACAGACTTGCTGCTGCCATATTTATATATAATTATACTTCTATTGCACTAGCGATTACACTTAGAACTATAGCAACTACCTCAAATGCACACAGCTGGGACAGCCACAATAAGAGTTGTCTTGCTTTGTCTCGTACTGTTGGATTGTCTTATCATATGCTGCTACTTATGTCTTGTCTTGGGGTACTCTTGCCATACCTGATTTTTCGTATTTAGTTTTTAGTTTAGCAACACAAGGCAAAGTAGCCCTAACATACTGCATATTACTATTGATAAGAATCTAGTTTTTAGGTTTGTCTCGTCTTACGCACCTGCACTTTGTTATTGTACAAGTAAAACGCAGAGGATAGTGAGAAACACAATTTCGATTCCTTTGTATGTTAAGCACATGTGAAGAAATTGACAATAAACTTGACTTTGACTTTGATACAGTACACGGTAGTGTATATGCATATATGTGCTTTTATGCTGTTTTTCTAAATTAAAAAACAAAACAAAAATAGTGTTTTTTTTCAAGGCACAAACACAAAATATGTGTTCTTTCACCAAAAAAAAAAAAAAAAAAAAACTTACCAAGTGAAATAATAGTGTTGATCATTTTAGGGCCCTCGATGGGTCAATAAATCATAAACAGCACTGATTTGAATGCAGTTTACTTTTGGAGCAATGACATTTTTTTTAAAACATGCACTATAATGACTAGGGACTATAAATATAAGTTTAAATAATTCATGGAGCAGTTGTTTTGTTGTTTTCAACACTTCAAAAGCCTTTCAATAATAACAGCTCTATCTATAGATTGTATTTTATTTCTCTTGACAAGGAAAAGAAACAAAATACTGAACACACCCCCAAAAAAAGTTTCAAAGTGGAATAATTTATTTGTGTTAGGGCCTCTGGTAGGTCAATAGTTCATAACCTCCCTTTGTTTTTAGCATCAGGTTAGCTAAGTCATCAGCACATTTCTGCACCACCATTTTACCCTATATTTAGAATAACACTTTTACAATTACTATGATCATTTATCTTACTTTACCTGTAGGCCGTTGGTGGTGATATCCTGTCCGACTACTCGGGTATGGAAGTAAAGAAGAAAATGTCTCCTTGGGACTCTCTGTAATACTTAAATAAATACTCTGAAAAACATTTGAAGTTGTGTTTATGCCGCAGTGTTCGGATCTAGTGGGAGATGAGACAAGACACACACGAGCTTGAGAGTTTATACAGCCAAGGTGCATTCAAGGACCTTCCCATCAACACCCAAACAAAAGAGCCCAGAGAAGTAACCTGAAGAGAGCTTATATTGTTCCATCCGACATTTCGGCTCCCTTGCAAAAACGCATATAAACAATGCATGTCCCCGTTGTACATGTCAGTATGTTTTCTTCGTTATCATCTTCCGCCCGTGTCCGTGAATGCGGAAAATTTGCAATTCTGCTTCTTTATTTACTTCTCCCAAATGAGCTTTCCTCCTCGGTGTGCTAAATAAGTCAGGAAGCACATTGGGGGCTTTGTAAAGCTGTCTGCTGGCATTATAATGAATTAATAATAATAGCAAATGAGGGAGATGGATGAAATCATGACAGCAGCAACAGTTTCTGATCTATAGTCAAATACATTATTTTAATATTGTGACAGATATCACTGGGGAATCTCTATAGGCAATTAGGGTATGCTGCAATTTCTTACTTTTGGATTGTATCTAAAACATTTGGGCCACACATCCCGGGTCACATAAAAAATGCATGAACTTTGCTTCTGGGAAGACTCAAATGTGCCGTTCGAACAATACCAAGAAAAACAGCGTTGTTTTAATAAGCATACGCTTATCAGATCTCAAAACCAATAATCACCAAGTGGCTAAAGAATGTTTTTAATTATTCTCATAAGCAAAATCACATCACTGTATGTAGCCTGTAGTATTTGTTTGCTGCTTCAAACGAGAGGGCGTGCAGTTCAGGAAATGGTAAATCTAATGACGTCTGCGTGATGCAGTCAAGGTTCATCATTATGTTGTTGCTGCTCAATCAGACATGAGGTCTACAAGCTAACAAGGAACTTCCTGGTAAGATTTAATGAAATCACAAATGACTAATTGTGAGGTCAAGCTCTGTTCTTAGTTTCGGACTCAATCGTTTGGGCCGCGTGAATAACCCAGAGAAATATGTTTAATAATTGGGCTACTTTTGAGAACTTTTTGAATGTAACAATAAAAATAGTTGGGTTAAAGATGACCCATTTTGGAAAGGGATGAATCAAATTTGTTGGGGTTATTTATTTACCCCAATAAATTGGTTTCCCAAAACAAAGTCAAACAAACATTGGTTTCCGGGTGATTCAGTTGAGACAACTTTCTGGGTTTCACGGAAAACCCAAAAGAGTTATATCATTCTATGAGCCAAATTGGGTTATTTTATGACAATTCTTTTTGAGTACAACACTAAAAACAATAACCCGAAAGGGAATGGACACAATATGTTTTGGGTACTCATTTGACCCAACATTTTGAGTAAAATGAACAACCCAAAGACTTATGTTAAATAACTGGGTTGTTTTTGACAACATTTTTTTGAGTATTCAACTAAAAGCAATTGGATCCATGTATAAAATCTGGCAAATTGGGTCAAAAACAGATGGACATAACTTTGGACATAACCAAAATTGGTCCAATGTACTGTATAATCACAAAACAAGCCCCCAAAGAAAATTGTTTTGCAGATTATTTGTTTGACCCAAATTTCTGCTTTTTATGAAATAACCCCAACATTTTTCTTTGCCCATTTTGGACCCAAATTGTTTTTTTTAATGCAATACTAATAACAATTAGATGAAAAACAACACAAATTAGACCAAAAAGGATAAATACAACTTTGAGTTTTTCAGTTCACTTCAATAAATATGAAACACAAAAAGACAACCCTTTAAAAAAACATTTCTTGACAGGTTAATCATTTGTCCCTTTTTAGTTTGAATAAATGAGCTAACTAGTTGGGTTGGTACTTTTTTGACTCAGTTTGGGTCACGTTTTAAACCTACTGTCTTTTTAAGTGTCGCAGACTCAAACTTGTGTATAGATTCAAAAGTGATTCCACTCCAAACGCGTTGAGTAAAAGAGAGCATGTCATTCAGAAAATGCTAACATATCTGTGTAGTGAAGTCAAGGATCATCATTTTGCTGTTGCTGCTCAATCAGACATGAGGTCTACAAGCTAACGAGGAACTTCCTGGTAGGGTTTAATGAAATCAGAAATGACTAATTGTGAGTCCATGCTGTGTCTGTTTGCTCGGAACAAATCCAGAGCACAATTGAATACCAACAAATCCAGATGCAAGATTTCCATGAAACAGACTTACAAATGTCATGTGAACAAGGGCGGAGCTACAGGGTGGCCTATGTCACTCAGTGGTCACCTACATACAAAGAGGGAAATTCTGAAAATCTGCAATATTTCTGGCTGTACTTATGAATTATTCTTCCACCCCTTGTCCAACAATTTGATACATCAAAGGCATTTCACAACACAGGAAAAGCATTGAAAAAAGACAGGCAGCTGAAATTTCACCCAGATGGTGACGTGTCAGAGTTCACCATGGCAAGAGTACTTAGTTATCACACTATCAGGACTGTGCCATCTCTGCTAATAAACTGCCAGAATTACGTGGAAGAAAATGACCCAAAAATGGTCAAATTACTTCAAAAGGGTTAAATGAATAAACCAACCAGTTGGGTCAATTGCTTTAGTATTTTTACAATGTATTAAAATCTTACCAGTTTAGGTTACAAAATTATAATTTTTAAATGAATTTACAATCGAAAAGCGTATACTGTTTGTTTACTTCCATGTTTTATGTTTACTATTTATTGAAATTCTGTACACGCTAAAAACAGATTGAATATGGGTCAAAACATAGTTTCATTTTTCTCTTTTGTATAAAAAATGTGGTCAAATTGATCCAAGCTTTCAATTAGTTTAAAAAAAAATACCCATAATTGGGTTGTTTTTGACCCAATTGTTTTTCGAGTGCAATTTCTACAACCATGTCGCACATGTGCTTTAGGACCATAAATTCTGTATTATGAAAAGCGGAAACCCTTTCGAACCTGAGAAGAGCACCATTTTCCATTCTAACGCAACCAGTCACCAACAACAAGTGAACACTGATGCTGGAGATTAAAAAGAAACACGTGTGCAGCTATTGAGTGACTCATTTCTGTGCATGTTGACAGCAGATGGCCATGTCAGCATGTCAGCAGGGCATTTATTGCTGCACAGAAAACATTTCCAACATTTTGGAGAATTTTCCACCGAGGAAAGCCATAAACGAGCAACTGTGGAAACAACACTGGCAAATGAGCTACTATGAGGGCTATTACATTGCTCCTGTGAGTTTGGACCATTATTACAAGCTCTTATAAATATATAATTCTCCTGCAGGAGGCTCAGGCTATTTGAAATTTTGCTTCTATATTTGGTCCGTGATAATTGCCGTGCACGGCAACGGAAGCGATCACACAGCAGCTACTGCAAAACAGCAATAAAGGGGAATGTTCCCTACATGCAGGCATAAAGACAGTTCGGTCAAATAAACCTATTAAAATAGTAGTAGTAAAATAGTGACTGATCCACCTTGAGTCAATTTGAACCAATATTCTAGGTCAAGTTAATAACCCACAAAACAACCCAATTTTTGGATTACTTTGCAAAGAAAGCCTCCCAACTAGGTTGTTTTGTCAGCCCCTCAAAAAAACTGTCATGGAAGCAACAAAAAAATAGATGACAGCGACAACAGACTACTGAAACAGCGACACATCAATATAATCACTTCGACAATGACCCGACAAGAACTGAAAGGAAACAGGAAACTTAACACACTCAAAACGAGACAGCAAGGAGCACCTGGACAAGACACAATTGGAACAGGGGGCTGATTGGCCATCACATGGGAAGCATTAAAAGCGGACAGGTGGACGCAATCACACTGACAAGACATTGAAACTAGGGGATCAAAAACATTCACTTAAACCATGAACAAAATCACATACCTCACAAAGACAATAAAAAAAACCAACAAAAGTCCAAAACAGAAAGAATAGAAAAGCGCGATAACAACCCACAGAACACAAATACCTACAGAAATACCAGATTGAGTCATTTTCAACCCAACTCTTTTTAGAGTGTATTATCAATCAAGTTGTGCTGAATTCTATTATGCCGGAATACACCGATTTATGCATGATCCATCCATTACCTTTAGTGCTTATCCTGTGCCCGATTGCAAAAGCTGGAGCTAGCCAAGTAAATTGGGTACAGAACAATTCAGTGCTCTATATCCTTTACTTAATATCCAATATGTTCAAGGGTTGAGAAGTCACACAGAAAGGGGCCCAAAGAGAACATTTTCAACACACACGGCATGGCCACAAATGTGAAAGCTTTAAGAGCAAGTCAAGTGAAGTGACCTTAATGAAAAACTAGAAATATGCGGGTGTGTGCCTGCGAGAGCGTATCGGAGGAGCAGTAAAAGCGAGCCCACGATTTTAAATCAGCGAGAGAGAGAGAGAGAGAGAGAGAGAGAGAGAGAGAGAGAGAGAGAGAGAGAGAGAGAGAGAGAGAGAGAGAGAGAGAGAAAGAGACAATAGCGAAAGGGTGCAGCAGAGGGAAAATGGTGCAGAATTAGGAGATTAAAGTAGAGAAAGGATTAGGCTCCAGGTTTTAATGATGTAAATGGAACAACTGTGACACATCATCGCCAGTCTTTCCTTCCAGCGTGTTTTCTGTTGATTGCACCCAGGCGATCTCTGCTCACAACCGGCTTGGCTTTCTCATAAATGGCACACGTTTGTTTTTTAACATTCACACTGTAATAAAACAAAACAACATAACATGCATTTTGGTGGTGGTAATTTAAGTTAAAATAACTGAACTAAGATCCCACAACAAGGTGGCATTTTTTTCCAAGAGGTTCCAAGAACAAGTTTCATATATATATATATATATATATATATATATATATATATATATATATATATACAGTCGGCCCCCGGCTTACGAGCACCCTGATTTACGAACAATTCGCCTTACGAGCGTGGATCAGGGAGAATTTTGTCCTCCGCTTACGAGCAATTCGACATGCCGGCCATTGAGTATATAGATATGTTCTCGTCTAATTGCGTCAGTTAAATCAACAGTAGCGACAGTATTAATCATCAGTAGATGCTTGGGGCAGTAACGTGAACGCTATTGCTCTTACAACGTCACACTGACTGTCTCACTCACGGTGTCTAAATATATTACCATTTAAGTGTAGTGTTTGTACAGCTAAAGGGAAAAACAGCTGACATGAAATTAAATGTGCCGATTGCAGGACAAAGAATTGTCATTGGTTTAAATGTGTGTGTTTTTTTTAAATTAATTGTCAATACATTCCAACCGTTTAAAAAAAAAGTGCGAATAATTATCAGTCAGTCACGGAGATGCGAATATGCTATTGGTCGATTAAGGTCACCCGGTCTCACTCACGGAGATGCTATTGGCCGGCGTTACACGTCAATCACAGAAATGCCGATATGCTATTGGCCGAACGCCTTTATCTAGCTTGATGGGACAGGATGGAAGTAAGGAGAGAAAATTAGTGAAAAACGGAATGTTGTGAAGACTTTGCAAACTTTATCTGTTAGACATAGCTTCTAAAATTACTAGCAGCGGTAAAGAAAGAAATAAGAGGATGATGTTTTAGTATCTGCGTGATTTGCACCCTGACTGAAAGAGTTACTGTAACACTGTAAGAGCAATAGCATTTCTATCGCCGTGTTGATTTAGAGCGTAGGGCTCTGTCCCCCTCTGCTTACACCCAGCTCAAGTCTCGTCGTTTTAAAGGTAAAAGCTATCAATCCATTGTAATTATTATGTAATGTAAGTGTACAGCAGATTATGTCACTCGATTTTAATATATGTATACAGTGTGTTGTTTTTACCTAAGGCTTCGGCACGCGTTGCACGCATTCACGAATTAACATGGGTTTGGATTGCCCGCTATACGAGCAATTCGAGATACGAGCGTAGCCGCTGAACGGATTAAGTTCGTAACCCGGGGGCCCAATGTATATATATATATATATATATATATATATATATATATATATATATATATATATATATATATATATATATATATATATATATATATATATATATATATACAGTATACAAGAAGTTATCATTCACTGTAGGTAATTAATTACTGATTTTTGGTCATTGGTTCTAGTAATCGATTACTAGGAGTATTATGTACTGAAAACGGAGTACTTTAAGCACTTATGTACTGAAATACTAGCTGTTACTTAAGATAATTAAGTATTGAAGGAAGTCATTACAAGTCCATAAATTATTTGATTACTCTAAGAATTAAAAGTAATCAATCACTTTAGGTAATAAAGCACTAAAAGCAATTGAATAGTTAAGGTACTAAAAGTACTAAATCGTTTTTGTATTCTTTATGTGCAGAGTAATTGATTACTTGAATACATATTAATTAAGGTAATGTGTTGATGTATTCAGTTACTTTAGGGCCTATAGAGTTTAGGTCAGGGGTGTCCAAACTCGGTCCTCGAGGGCTGCTGTCCTACATGTTTTCCAGGTTTCTTTTCCTGACACAACTGATTCAAATGATCAGCTCATCAGCAAGCTCAGCAAAAAGCTGATAACGATCCTGATCATTTGAATCAGGTGTGTCAGGAAAAGAAACCTGGAAAACATGCAGGACAGCGGCCCTCGAGGACTGACTTTGGACATCCCTGGTTTAGGTACTTAGGTCTAAGTAACCGATTACTTTAGAAAATAGGTACAAAAGAAATTAAGAAATTAATAATGTACTTCGTTGATTGATAATGAATACTTTGGGTGTAAAGTAATTGATTACTTCAGTGCTTAGTGCCTGAAGTAATGTATTACATTACCAGGTATTTACAAACACTTGTCACCAACGTAAACCTGCTTAAGTCGGTGCTCAGTATGTGTATTTTTTTTTCTAGGCTTCGCACAATAAACCACACACTGAAAATGTGGGCATTCTGTCAGCGAAGGATTTGGCCACAGATTGTCCAGCTCTGCATATTACGTTTACTCATTAAGTAGGCTATAAGTAATAAAGATTAGATCATTCATTTCATCAGTCAGCCATGAAATGATGTCACAGAGGTAAACATCATTTGATGACCTTGCATACACGGTGGGACTTGTTTTAATAAAGGATTTTTAAAAATGCCTTACTTGTCTCACTGCACCATAGCAAGAGTAACCCGTTTTGTTTTGGGTTTTTTTTTGCAACTGTAAAATCAATTGAGGCAATATGCCCATCTTTTTGCTGGGTTTCGTTTTGGGTACCTTTGTCACTAAAACTGCGGAGGCCCTTTATCAGTTTTTTTACAATGAGAAAAGTGAGCCTACGCAAGACAAAGAAATCGATGATTTAGAAGAAATACCTATAGCGTCTACTTCAAGTTCTTTGACAGAACCAATAAGTGACGATGAAGCACGCCCGGATCACGCCTTCACAGATCAAATGGATTCAGGCACATCGATGAGAACAAGGTTCTTACGAAGAATTGCATCTGGAGATGATTTAAATCCTTCTCAGGATTTCCTGAATTCAGTTCCTCTATGCACGGATGCATTGAGTAGGAATGATCCGATTGATGTAACTCATGATCCTGCAGTCAACGATGGACAAGGTAAAACAACCTTTACCATTTCCGACATGCCTGATGACTTTAATCCACCTGGAGATTTAGAAGCCTACTGTATAGAGTCAGTGCCAGCTGTTCCCAGCATGGCAGTAATGGACAAAAATGGTGACTCGCTATCAGAACCTAAAGATGACCACGATTCAACAGCTTGTGCCATATCCACCAGCAGTTCAGAAAACAGCACAATTCCTTCTGAAGAAAATGCTTTGATAACCTGCACGTGTCACAAGGATGCCCGGCACACATGTGGAGATGACTCTGCTAATGACCTTTCAATTTTAGAGGTGACCATTGTCACAGACTGTGAAACTGAGGAAGAGTCCTGTGATAATACTTCCGAAGATGAACAGGATACATTTAATGGCATGAATTCGGGTCTGCTAACTGAGATTGAATCAATTTTCCGTTGCCAATTTTCAAGTGATGCAACAGCTACAGTTGTTCCATTAGCTAGAAGTACTGACAATGAAATAATACCTTGTGATCCTAATACCAAAGAGACATCAAGCCAACTGGATGAGCTTAATGACGCAAGTTATCTTGAAACAACAGATGTACCAGATCTAATTGTGGACACTGTAACAGCACTAAAAATTGCCAATCCTAGAAACACGCATGATTCGACAGTCCGCAATATCTCAGACATGCTTCATGAAAGTGATCACACTGTCGAAACCGAAACCGCAACTCCTCGGGCTGCTTTTGAATTTAGTCACGACTACTCTGATTCAAGAAGCAGCCCCACACACAGTGAGTCGGAATGGACCACATCTCCCATCGATTTAGAAAATTCTTTTGAAAACATGGAGGCTCTAGGTAGAAGTGATGAGAACATGGAAGGAACTACAGTAATTAAATTTGGTGATGGGTTAAAACCTACAGAGCCAGATTCTGCAGTGATCACCAAAAATGACCAGTTTGGATTACATTTAAGCTCTACTTGCGAAGAGCACCCTGATCAACCGATCAGTGCCACATCACATATGATAAATTCAATCAAATTCGATGATTTTGATTCATCAGCTACTGTTGGGGACATGGACATTATGGACAGAGCTGGAAAAACGTTGGAACTTAGTGGATCTTCTTCCGAAGAAGAAGACTTAACTACATATGATGAAATAAAAGTGAAAGATGACTCTCTGGAAGCTGATTCTAGTCCTACTTGCCAAGACCGACTTAAATTGAGGACCTTATTAAGTAAATCGGATTTGAATATGACCACTAGTGGTTTCGAACCAACTGACACTTTTGAAAGAATGGACAATATGGACAAAGCTGATGAGACTGCAACAGAACCCAGTGGTCCTGCTTCCAAAGAAAAAGATTCAAGTACCTTAAGTTTATCAAACACGGTAATCAATTCCATTGATGAAATAAAACCTGAGCCCATATTTTCTACTCCAGAAGTTGAAATAAATTTGAGAGATGATGACTCTTTGGAAGCAGACTGCTCACCTGCTTACCAGGACCAGCCTGACTTGAGTACCATAAGAACTACTGCAACGATGGATGAACCTAGTGGTCCCACTTTGAATAAACAAACTACCTCTCTTACATCAACTGCGTGCATCAATACCAATGAAGGTTTGGAACCTACGCTAACCACCCCTGCTGTTACAATTATTGCCCAAGATGACACTTTGAGAGCACCTTTTGGACACACTTGGCAAGAGCAGAATGATTTACAAACCGGACCCTTCTCAAACATGTTGGATTCGATCTCTTCCACAAGTGATTTAGAAAACATGGAGGTTATGAATAGAGCCAACAAGAACACATCAGAAACTAGTGGACCTTTTTCTCAAGATGAAAAAGTATCAAGCAGCTCCACAACATCAATTACGGTAACCAGTTTAAATTGTAAAACTGTGCTTCCAAATGCAGATGTTGACTCAAAAATCAATAATAATGAGTTGCTGAAAATGTCACATTGGACTATGTCCACCTGTGGTTTAAAATTAAATGAGGCTTTTGATGGCATGGAAGATTTAGGAAGAGTCAATGAGAATATGGATGAATCTAGTGACCTCACCTCAAAAGAACAAGACTATTCAATAGCTTTTGCTACAGAAACTACACTCAATAATTTCAATGATGATTTAAAACTTACACAGGAGCTACAAACCCAAGATGATTCTGTAATCGCCAATGATGACACTTTGACATTGCATTCTGGTCCTGACTGCCAAGAGCAAATTGAGTCACCGACCACTGTGAAATTAAATATGTTGAATCCTATCCTATCCGCTGCTGGTTTAGCATCATCTGCTACCATTGACAACATGGATGTGATGGACACAACTGACGAGCCCACATCAGAACCGAATGGACTTTATTCCAAAGATAACGGTGGTTCAAGAACCTCCCCAACTGCAAGTACTATTAATGATTTCTTAGTTAGTTTAAAATCCGTGCCAATGCGACCAACTTCAGATGTTGACATAAAAGATGGTGACACTTTGGAAACTGATGGTGGTCCTAAATGCCAAGACCAACCTGATGTAACAGTAAGGCCGATCTCAAATCAGTTGGATTGGATCATGTCCAATGCTGCAGTAAAATCAACCGATGTTTTTGAAAGTTTTGTTGATGAAACTACAGAAAAACCAAGCAGCCCCGCTTACAAAAAAACTGGGTATTTTAGGACACCACTTGTATCAACTGAACTCAGCAATTTTGCTCACAATTTCAACCCTAAACCTGTGGTACCAACTTCAGATGTTAACATAAACATAAATGGTGGTGACTCTTCGGAACCTGATTGTGGTCCTATTTGCCAAGACCGACCTGATTTAAGAACAAGTCCCACATTACATAAATTGGAATGGATCACGTCCACTGATGCGTTAAATTCAAGTGATGCTTTTGAAAGTTTAGATGTTCAGAACATAGTGGATGAAATTACAACAGAACCCACTGGCCCTGCTCACCAAGAACCCAACGATTCTAATACCCCACTTACATCAACCGAAAACTTCCATTTTGATCACAATAACAATCCTAGGACGATGCTACCAAATGCGGATGCTGACACAAATTATGGTGACCCTTTGGAAACCAATTGTGATCCTATTTGCCAAGACCAACCTGATACAATAACAAATCCCATATCAAATAAGTTGGAATGGATTACGTCCACCGATGAGTTAAAGTCAACTGATGCTTTTGAAAGTTTAGATGTTCAGAACGTAGTTGATAAAATTACAACAGAACCCATGGGCCCTGCTCACCAAGAACCCAATGATTCTAATCCCTCACTTAGAGCAACGGAAAACTTTGGTTTTGTTCAAAATATCAATCCTAAAACTATGATACCAACTGCAGATTTTGACATAACTTATAACTCTTTGGAAAATTGTGGTCCTATTTGCCAAGACCAACCTGATTTAAGAACAAGTCCAAGGATCGGGTCCACTGATGAGTTAAAGTCAACTGATGCTTTTGAAAATGTTGACGTTCGGAACATAGTTGAAGAACTTCCAACAGAACCCAGTGGCCCTGCTAATCAAGAATCTGAGGATTCTAATACCCCACTTATATCAACTGAAATCTTAAATTTAGTTCAAAATATCAATCCTATGACTGTGCTGTCGACTTCAGATGCTGATATAAATTATGACGACTCTTTGGAAACTGATTGCAGTCATATTTGCCAAGACCAAGCTGAATTAAGGAGTCCCACATCAGATAAGTTGGATCGGATCACCTCCGCTGGTAAGGGAAAATCAACTGATGCTTTCAAAAACTTAGATGTTCATCACACAGCTGATGAAACCACAAGAGAACCCGGTGACCCTGCTTACAAAGAACCCAAGGATTGTACTACCCCACTTATGTTAACTGAACCCATCGATTTCATTAACAACTTCAACCATAAAAATGTCCTAACGGATATTCCAATAAGAGTGAAAGACGACGCTTTGGAAATGAATTCTGGACCTACGCGCCAACAATATGATTCGCCAACCAGTCCCATATCAAATATGGTGGAATGGCTAGCATCCACCAGTGATTTTGAATCAGGAAATGCTTGTGAAAACATGGGAGATGAGACCATAGTTAATCGTAGTTCTCGACCCTTCAAAGAAGTACATGATTCAAGTACAAATCATGTGTCAACAATAGTTACCGACACAGTTGGTGACTTGGAACCTTCACAAATGCAACCACATCCAAATGGTTCAAGTACAAATCCTGTGTCAACAATAGTTACCGATACAGTTGGTGACTTGGAACCTTCACAAATGCAACAACATCCAAATGGTGCCACAATTGAGGAAAATAATATTTCGGAAATTAATTTTAGCCTAATTTACCAAGAAACAAGCGATTCACCAATGAGTTCCATATCAAGTATGTCGGATTGGATCACATTCACAAACGAACCAGAGGATTTGATTACCTCCCCTAAATTAATGACATTTAACAATTTCATTGGGAGCTTAGAAAACTCCCATGAGTTAGCAACTCTAGTGGCTGCTATAATTGCAAAAGACAATGAAACTGTTTTTGATTGTACTTGCCCAGAGAACCGCGATTCCTCAATCAGTCCCAAACCAAATATGTTGGATGGGATGATATCCACTGGTGGAATACAGTCGTTAGTCGCTGTTGAAAACAGAGATATGGCTCGAGCTGTGGAAATCATCGCAGAACCAAACGCCTCACCAAATATGCTTGCTGCTTCTGTTGGTTGTTTCCAACTTGAACCTGTACTACCAACTCCAGATGATGGAATATTGTTAAATGACGATGACTCTTTAGAAAGTGACACTGCTCCTGCTTTCCGAGATCAACTTGAGTCACCAATAAATGCCGTATCGAGAATGTTAGATTGGATGAAGCCTACAAGTTCTTTAGAATCAAAAACCACATATGAAAGCAAGGTTGTTGGAGCTGAGGAGACAATGGCAGAATCAAGGCTCATTTTTTTCAAAGAACCAGATGATTCAATTATCACCTTTAAAACAACTGCAATTACGCCTTTAGATGGTGATCTCAACTGTACACAGGTTCTACCAACTCCAGAGGTTGAAGTAACACAGAAGGATAATAACACTTTACGGACAGAATGTGGTCCTATTTTCCAAGCGCAGCCTGATTCTACAGTCAGCCCTATTTCAAGTATTTTTGATTGGACCACATCCACCAGCGGTTTAGACTCAACAGCTGCTTTTAAACACAATGTTCTGGATAAAGATGATCAGACTCCCGCAGAACCACGTGTACCTATTTCCAGAGACCCTGGTCATTCAACAGCACCCACTATATCAACTACACTATATGAAAGGAGTCCTGTTGTCAGTCCTAGACCAAGTTGGTTCAATTTGATCATGTCCACCAGTGTTTTAGAATTGTCAGATGCTGCTGAAAATACAGACGCTATGTGTAAAAATGATCAAACCATGATGGAGTCAGAGAATGTAACTAATTCCCTTTCATCATTCACGCTCCATGATACAGACTCTATTTGCTGTTTGAAACCTAGAGTGCCACAAACCTCCAAAGTTGCGGTTTTAACAGAAGACGACGCTGTGGAAATGCATTCTGGTCCTGCTTGCCAAGAGCAACAGGATTCAAAAAATCCCGTATCCATTATGTTGGAGTGGGTTGCATCTACAAGAGCTTTAAACCCTGCTGTTGAAAACCCCCAAGATACAAATCCCTCCATTATGCCAACGAGCCATGAAATCAAGCCCATTGATGATTTCAAAGATGAACCCATGCAAGCAGACTCAGTTGTTGAAGAAATAGCAATAGACCAAGATGTCCATCCTGGTCCTACTTGTCACAGGAAACAGAATTCTCCAACCTGTGTCAGCTCAGGTATGCATGATGAGATTAGCTACAGTGTTGGAGCCAATTTAGCAAGTGTATGCCCAATTCCACGTGTTCCATTCATGGCAGCTGTAGCCACAGAAAACAATACAGTTAAAATACCTATTTTTGATGGACAGCAGGTTTCAATAGCTGAAACCTTTTCAAGCACACAAGATCAGATTAATTCTTCAGACACTTTACAAAAGCCAAATGTAGTCCCAGCCCCTGGCATATCATGCTTATCAGAATTAGCTGCAATGGCTTTGTTAGCACCAAGTTCTTCTGCTTCTGAAGTTTCACAAGATTTAACAACAGATACCATGTCCCGTATGATCAAAGTGACTGATCTAAGCAAGGAAGAGGAATCTTCAAATGTATTGCAAAGTCCAATAGTTGGGACTGTTGCCCGAAAGCAATATGATTCAATAATGTGGCCTATGTCAAGGAATCATCCGGAATCTTTAACATCTTTTCAGTGCTTAGAGGGCTTACCTGCAGGCGAGTACCCTGGCAAACAAAGTTGCAAGGATTCACGGGTTTTGACACATTTTAATATGCCAAGTGCACATTATGATTCCGAAGATGCACATTTGAGAAAAACTCAACCTGTTCCATGTAATGCCATACAAATTCAAGATAACACTTTGGATGTAACTCCTGATTCTCTGTTCCAAGAACAACATCAGTTAGTTTCTGGAGAGACAGGTGCAGCAACTACTGGACTTACTAATGGGGATTCACAAAGTCGAAATGAGTTCCAAATTTCGCGTGAACTCCCTGAGACCTGTTCCTTTGTTGGTTTAGAAGCTGCAAGTCTGTCCCCAACCCAAGATACCACTTGCATTAGGTTGGCTAAAAATCATAGATTGGAAGAACTGTCTACTGTTAACCCTCAAGAGCTTCGTGACACAAGTACATTTCATGAAATCAATCTGAGTGGAGATTTAGAAGCTGGCTTGACGCAGACAACAACAGACAGGGTAGTAATGGATGAAGATAATGTCTCGTTAGGAATATGGTCTCGTCCTTATTTCCTAGGACAACCTGATTCTTTTAATCCGCCTTCCAGTGCACTTAATGAGATGACAGCCATAAATCCACAGACGAGTGAGTTCAGCGATTCTAAAAACCTAAATCGCTTTCAAATTCCTATGAGGCATCTGGAGACATATCCCACTGATGAGTTGAAAGAAGTACAAGTTCTCCAAAGCCAATATTTTCCATGCCCTAATTTTGATGACACTCTGGAAAAACTGTCTTCTAATTCCAAAGATTTACAAGATTCAACAATTTTTAACATTGCAAGAATCCTTCATGAGATTGATTCCAGTGATGATGTTGAAGCCACATTTAGAGAACCAAGTGAAGATGTTCCACGCGCTGCAGTAAGTGGGGATGATAATGCCAGTCTGCAAACGTTGACTCGTTTTCCATTCCAAGACCAACATGATTCAGTAACCTGGCCTCCCTTATGTGAGTCAGTCACGTTTATGCCACCAACTGAAGATGTTCCATGCATTGCAGTAAGTAGTAATGATACCATTTTGGAAACGTTTTCTAGTTTTCCATTCCAAGAACAACATGGTTCAGTAATCTGGCCAACGTCACGTGAGTTGGATGAGGTCCAATCCTTGATAGGATCCACTGCTCTTTTGCCACATGCAAATCTTCAGTGCGTGCAAGCCAACCCTGGAGATGATGAGGCAGGAGCAGTCACAAGTCTTTCTTACGGCGATGCACATCATTCAAATAATTTCACAAGGGCACACAGGCAATCAGTCCCAAACTTTGAGATACAGACGAAATATGATGACGATTTAGAAGACCTCACTCCTCTTAATTCACAAGAGCTCAATGAATTAAGCAATTTGTTTCATGATAATTCCAATGATGATTTAGAAGCAGAATTTTTCAAACTATGGAACCAAGTTCCATCCATGGCAATGATGGAAGATGAGCATGCCACTTTGGAAAAGTCTTTGCAAGACCCATACGATTCAAGAACGTGGATGACACAAAGAGTACTTGATGGGAACGTAGCCACAGATGGATTTGAATCTGCAGTTTATTTACCATATGCAAATTCTCAAGATATGGAAAGTGGACGTCCTAAAATCAGTACCTCTGATGGTTTTGAAACTGCACATATATTACCACCGATCCAACATGGTCCCAGCATTTCGGAACTGCCTGAATATGCTTTCAACACATCAAGTACATTTAATGAGATGCAACCAAATCCAGATTTTCAAAGGTTTGCAGAAACAGATAAAAATGATGACACATCAACAATGTTTTCAATGTTTCCTTTCCAAGAACGTCGTGTAGAAACATGGTCTACACCAGGAGTGCTTGAGATACCATCTCCAGCTTTATATCCACAAGCAATTGTCCAAAGCATGGAAGCCAAATCTGAACATGATGCTGCCACAGTAATGAGTGGACCTAATACCCAGGAACCATTGAATACAAATGACTTCCAAATTCCAAGTACACTTTGTGGGATCAATCCAACTGATTTCGAAGCTGCACACATTCAACCAACTCAAGATATTCCATGAATTATAAGAATTTTCAAATATAACAGGCCGAAAGAAAACTGAAAGAACTTTCAACATGTCAAGTACAATTCTTAAGATCGATTCTCGAGAAGATAAATTCATTCACCCAAGATGTTTGATGCATTCCTTGCTGAATGCCAGGAAGCCATATCTGGAAAACTATGGAAGTTTAAAAGCTAACAATTGCAGGCCCATTCCAGATGTTCTACACATTACCTTAATTGATAAAAACGATGACCCTTGGGAAATGCTTGCCAGTTTTCCTATCCTTTAACTTAATTCACAAACCTGGCCTACTTAGAAGAATGTTTGATGAGGTTGATTCCAAGGATGGTTCAGTCTCCTCAGGTGTACCAAATTTCCAAGGGAACCACCAGCGTTACCAATTCCAGACTGATTCCGGATGTTCCACACATTGCCTTACTGAATAAAGATGAAATAAATGAAAAAAATTCTAGTTTTGCTGCCGTATAACTTAATTTACAGTGTTGGATGAGATAGGTTCAAAGGATCTACCAACGTTCCAACGAATCGACTACATATTTCTCGAACATCAAGATTGGACAAATCAACAATTAGAGCTACGCATCACGACAGCACTCCTCATTGATGTAGAAGTTGCCGATCAGAAGCTAGCTTCATAATTCATCACTGATTCAAACTGATGAAACGTTTGATGAAATGGAAACTGAAATAATCCCTGGTCTGTATTCAAGAGGAAAACCATTTGCTGAAATTGTCTGAGAAACCACTACGTTGAGATTCACATGATTTCCAAGCCTTCATCAGTCCAAGTATTACTGAATATCCCTCCAATTATCCAGGATTCAACAAGCCATCTCATCAGTTTTACCGTATAAAGTCAACTATTTGAATGCCTAGAGCTAGCTGCATATGAATCCACTTTTAAGTGCATGTTGACAGCAATTCCATATGTCCAGTTTGGAATTTTAGTCCGGTACCACAATATGATGAATCTCTAGCCCATACAACTATGCTGAATCTCATCATCTGCCATTGACCAACCAAGTTATTAACAATGTCAGTATTGTACAACATACTGTGACATTTACTTTTATAACTCTTGCTGTAATATGTTTTTATCATGAAAATTTATATATTTATAGTAACCTTTTTTGAGTAATTTTTTTTGTCAGATTAAATATTTTACTGTTTTTCTGTGTTGTCTTTTGAGAAGCAACTGGGGAGGCAATTAACTCATTCACTACATCAAAGATCAATTTCTACAGCTCTCACTGCCATTGACAGCTATAACAGTTTAAAATACATTTTAATTGGGATGGCGGTTAATGAGTTAAGCAGAAAATCTACTCAGAAAAGTACTCATTTGCCAAGTTTTTTGGTCTGTTTTACTCTGCTTCACCCACACAAACACAAAGATATTGCTGCTGAGTTTCAGGCTGAGACTTGAGTGATTATTCCTCAGAAAATATCTACTTTATTTTCCAGACTAAGGCACACTGGTATATAAACTGCAGCATCAAAAATTGAGAAAAAAAAAAGTCACAGATAAGCCACACTGGACTATAAACCGCAGGTCATAACATCAAATATTTGTGCAGAAAGATGGTATATATGTATAAAAATAGGTATAAGCCGCATGGGACCATAAGCCGCAGGTCTCAAATCATGAGAAAAAAAGTTGGGGTTTACGTATAGTCCGAAAAATACAGTAATTTCTAACTGGATAATGGTGATGAAGTAAATATGATTGAAAATAAAAGTCAGCCCAGTAAATATTGATTTTTTTTTGGCTTATATAATCATCAAGGGTAGTGAGCCTCGTAAAAACGGATCACTGAATTTTATCACCGTCACTGACAGAGAATAAGAATAGAATTTCTTCAAGTACAAATGTTCAGCCACAATGCAATGCAAAAAAGAACAGATGAAACCAGTGACTTCCTGGTGAAGCAAAACGTGAAGGCCAGACTGTAATCAGCTCCAATCCATCAGGTGATCCAGATTGAAGGTTTGATCTCCCGTCCTTAAAAATACTCACCCTCTGCTCCTTTACCTCTTTAATTCAAAGCATGTTTTAAAACATTCCCTTTGTTCAACTGCAGAGACTTCAGAAAACTTCTCATCGTGCCCGGAAGTCTAAAGGCCAACATCAGAAGGTTGAAGTCGACAAAAAAAAAAGAATTCACGAGTGGTGCCCCAGCGAGATGCCTGAATGCAAATCAATTGCGTTAGGGACAGTAGCATGCGGTTTCTGCCACAGTTAACTACAATTTGAATAATAGGGAGACTTGCATGCATTCTAATGGGCTTTGATAGAACTGCAGAGTCTAGACAGCGAGCTGGCGCTTCCCCAAGCCAATGCTGAGAGATTAGGAAAGCGAGAAAAGGAGCTGATGAAGCAATACTTTATTGACCTGCCAAGTAAAAACTTTTCCATGGATTTGGGTGCAATCAGCAAGCCAGTTGGAGCTGGCCGGAGTGTGACGTGCATCACGTTGCAAAGGTCGAACCCATGATGCAGCTTGGGAGCGAAATGGCCTGCTTTTTAGTGATTCTTTTCAAACTAAGCTGCTGCTAATCCTTACACCAACGCCACTTATCTGTTGCACTTTAGATGAACGTCTCCATCAACATGTGATCCATATCAAATGGATCCATATCCAAATGGGTTTAGGGTTGGGGGTTAAAAATTGGTTTAAATTAAAACAAACACACAAACAAAAAAGGGACATTTCCAAAACTGTAGCCGTCAAGATAGGTGGTCCTCAACCATTTTTTTTCAGTTTAATTTTTATTTTTAGCCAAGTAGCCCAGAACCAGCGCAAAGCATTTTGGGATGGAAAACCAAACTGTATTATCCCATCAATTAATAACAGCGACATGTCATCCGTGTCTAATTTATTAAATTTCATAGCAACACCGCTGACAGTACCCATAGCCAAGTTTTGTTCAGCAGCTCCAGATATTACTGTATATTGTATACCATTTATTTTTGTCTCATTTGCCAGAAAAATGTCACTAATGACTGTGCACATCTGTAAAAAACTCAACAAAATAAAAGGCATACATCACTTTGCAAGAAAGTCACTTAAACACAATTTAGCAATAAGCTGCTGGTCCGTACACAAATCATGATTATATATATATATATATATATATATATATATATATATATATATATATATATATATATATATATATATATATATATATATATATATATATATATATATATATATATATATATATATCACACACACACACACACACACACACACAGAGTAGACCCCCGTGTTACAGCGTCCCTGGCTTATGTTATTTTCGTGTTGCAATGTGGAATACTGAGTTTTTTTGGCCCCTCTTTATAGTATTTTTTTTAGTATTTTTTGCGACAAAAACAACTCGTGACCCTAGGATCTTGGCTGTATTTGTGTTGTTCTGTTTCCATCTGCAGGCGTTTTTAGGTCATTACACTTATTTTCAATGCCTCCATGCAACGCGTCACTACAATGCTGGTCTTTTTCAATGCCTCCATGCAATGCGTCACTACAATGCTGGTCTGCTATTGGTCGGCCTCACTCATTTCAAAATGGCGGAACGCTAAAGCTTTTTTCTATCATGAGTGGTTACAAAACTGTATTCATAGTGCATTTTACTGCTTAACTCAAACTTGAATGGGTTAGCCATGGGTCCCAGATGATTTATATGAGAACGAAGCTGGAGATAATCACGAATTATGAAGCTAGCCTAGCCTAGGCTACCCTTACTAGGGAATATGGTCATAACAAGCGCCACTCAAAGGTAAATAAATCCTTTCTATATTTTTTATAATGTTTTCTGATTGCATACATGTATAGTATACATACATAGCACTTACTATACTATTCTGGTACTAATTTTTAATATGTGTACAATTTTGATGTTTTTACCTGGGGTTCTAAACGCATTAGCTATTTAACATCGGTTTGGATTGCCCGCCATACGGTGAATTCGCCTTACAAGCTCAACCGCGGAACGGATTCATCTCGTAACACCGGGGCTCACTGATATGTGTGTGTGTGTGTGGCATTTTCATTAAAAGCAGGTTTATGGACGAAAACACAAATCTTCGACAGAAAACTTTTTCATCTACATAAACAATTTTAAGGTCTCAACTCTCCTTTCCCCTGCATAATTAATCGCATAATTAATAATTAATTTATGTAGACCCTAATAGTTTTAAACCTTTATCAATCATGATTAATTGCATTAAAAAACTTTCAAAAAATACTTTAGAAATGAAGCATATTTTCTCTATGACAGAAAACTACAGTTATCACGAAAACGTCATTCACCTTCATCCGTCAACTAAATTTCATACATAAGCTCTTGTTAAAATGTTAAGTCGAAATATTACGAATAATATTACCTTCAAATGTTATTTGTCAGTCCTCTGGAAGCGATGACATCAGGAAGTGTAGTCTGATGATCTGCTTGCAGAAGCAACCGCAGTCTTCAGATGTAAGCTATCACTCTCCTAGTGCCTAATGGAATATAATGCAAACTATAAATAGGAATAGGGAAATGCAACCGGGGAAATGCAAATGAAATTAGCGTGACGAGGTGAACGAAAATGGCAGCCCTTGAACACGTACACACACCTGCTCATTTCCCACTGAAGGTGGCTCAACACTTTATGCATTGGTTCACACAGTTATGTCATTATTATTCCCCACTCTGGCCCTACTAAGAACCCATTTTGCTTCGCGGTACACTGCGTTCTCCGGCTGAACGCCCCCCATTGCGAGCTGCAAGATAATGTAATCACAAAAATGGACAAAACGGCTGAGCCTCTTAATCACGAGCATCGGAGACAGAAAAAGCTTTCAACTCTGCATTGATGGCTTCGGCATTTTGGCTGATGATCAACGGGAATTTCAGTATTCTGAAAATACACTTTTTATTGATTTGTCTTTGAGGTGTTTCTTGGATATTGAATTTGAGTCATCTTCCAAGGTCTGTGCGAGTCAATGAAACGTTATCAAAAAAAGGAATCACACCGTATCTACCAAATGAAAGAAAGCTCCTTTTCACCAAGAAAACACGTAGTTACATTTTGCTTTTTTTTTCATTCTTTTATAAACAGCCGCATCGATGCCATCTACTGGCGATAGTGCATCAGTAAAGTTGCTTCCAAGTTTAAAATTGACAGTGGAGTAGCAACAAACACCGTCTTCAACCAATCCATCCTCGTCGAGAAACGTAATTGATGAGTATACTCGTCATTGGCAGTGAATGTGTACTATGTTTCATTTTAAGGTAAAATTTCAGGGGTAGAAAACAATCTTATTTTTTCCCACGTAGATAGTTATACTAATCAGTTTGCTGCATCAACTCTTAACCAAGCTTGTTATTGACAATTTTGTGTGACATCAAAAGCAAATTTTAAAATAACCACCACATGATCAAAGATGTCTCACTGGAATATTTATTTATTTAATAATTACTGAACAGAAGCGCATATCATTAAGATCCCTAAAAGAACATTTTTGTATACAATGGGAAAACTCGAGTGTTGCTAACAAGTAGACTGGCTTTGTGAGTCATTGTACTGTCTTGTTGATAGCATCTACCGTAGTTTCCTTACCAAAAGGCGTTTAATTTTCTCAAAAGTCTGCAATCCTGCAACCCTACAATGCTGTGTGCCCAAATCCTGTGTGAGTCCCAAAATCTGTCAAATAATTTACTGTGTGACTTTGGTGAGCCCTCTGTTTGACTGTCGGACCACTTTCCGCTGACACAGACGTAAGGAAAGAAACACGCACAGTTCATATACTAGCATCAATAAACCAATCAAAGAATATTACGTATTACGTACAGTACGAATGCTCGGAGCGATAAACAATTCAGAGAACATTACATATTGTAAGTTCTCACATACAGTGTGTTATACAGTGTATGGACAAAGTAAAGAAATAGAGCCCATAAATGAGACACCGCCTAATAATACGGCACGGAAAATACAGTGATTGTAGAGCTGATGTAAACTTGCCAAAAGCGGTTACAAAAAGTGGAAGCAAGCACCATGAAAATACTTCGGACTCTACGGTATAAAATGGATGAACACTACGCATTGTACTTCTTGAGCAAGTCATTCTGCCAATGCCTCTTGCGATCTGGAAACACTTTGGGCATGCGGATCTTTTTGATATCGTCGATGCACTTCTTAAGATCCTCCTCCAGCATCTTTCTCTCCTCCTCGTCCTCGTTCACCACAGTAGGAGGACCGCCATTTTCTCGCGGGACGAGCCGGGGTAGTGTCTTTAGGTGGAGGTTGCTTGGGCGCTGGGGGCTCTCGGCGGGAGGTGGGGTCGAGGCAGGACTGGGGGTAGGCGAAGGTTTGGGTGACGGCAACGGTTGGGTTGGGACCAAGGGGGGAGGAGGGGGGAGTTCGGGGCTTCCCGGAGGAAGTGATGGAGGGGAAGGAAGTGGAGGGGACACGGGGGGTGGAGGGGAGTCCAGGGGTCGCGGCGCGTCCGGCGTTTGGATGCTGCTGCTTTCCGGGAGGCTTTGGGTCCGAGCGCCCATGCTTATGGCACTGGTGCTGCTGGGCTCCACCGAGGCCGATTCGGCCCGAGGTTCGGACATGGCCGCTTCGGGAAGAAGGCGGAGATCGGAAGTCGTGTTGGCCTTGGGAATCACTGATGTACCACCTGAAGAAGGACAAAAGCATGTTGTTGTTTTTTTTTTTTTAAATTCTTTTGGGGATTTTTTTGTTTTTAATCAACATTGATTCAAAAAGCACTCACAGATATTCAACATGGGGGTATAGGCCAATAGAAATGGACCACTTGGTAAAATTTTCCATTTTCATGGTTTCTGTTTGTTGTACAGAGAGAAACAAAGTGCTGAAAACTCGAGGTAGGGTTCTCGTGTCATTATTTGTTTTCTACAAAAATTTGAATTCAGGAATTTCCACACAAAAAAACATTCACAGTGTATTCCATTTTATTTTGTTTCATACTTCAAAAAAGTTGAATTTCGTTGAAATAGCATTAAAAACGAACCGACACCGATTCACTGTCTTCGATATGATGACCTTTTTTCATTTCCCTGTAACATTTGGGTTTTCACCATGTGGTCCCCTCCTATTGGCTCGTACCCATCTAGTGGAACCAATCAGAGCTGAACTTTTCCGAAGCACAGTGAGTGAGTGGCTAAATGAGTTAATGAAACTCCTGAAACCCAATTTTTACTTGTGTCCAATCCATAAGTATCATAACCTCAGTGCTCGCTTGGAAAATAAACCATCGGAAATGATTTCCTGTTAAATCCGTTACCCCCTACACACAGACCCCCCCCCCCCCCCCCCCCCCCCCCACCCACCCACCCTATTTTTTGCAATTTGTGTGTGGTAATGTAGACAAAACATTTGCGCCTTCAAAACTTAAATTGTACCAATTATGATTGCCTCGTTATTCATTGAAATACCACATTGAAAATAAGATAGTCAATATAATACAAGAAATTACAACGTGGGGAGATAATCACTATAATTATCTAGTCCAACGTAGCAAAATTATAGATAATGTGTTTTGTCTTTTTTAAGTCAAATAATAAAAAGAAAATAATTGTTATTGTTTGGTATGCCTAAATGAAGCACATTATGTGGATAGAAAATAAGAGATGCTCTCAGTGAAGCGGAAGAAAAACACGAGACTTTAAAGTGAGGGATATAACTCACCAGGGAAGAAAACGACAACAAGACATAGGGAATGGAGGACCTGCTTGTGTGTGTCCACTATCCCGCGGCGAGTCAGTAGATGGTGTGAAAACCTCTCGCGGATGTCGAGTGAGACATTTTTCACAATAGGAAGATTTTGCATCTTTGTGTGAATACTTGCACGTTGTGTACTTTCTCCTGCTTCAAAACTAAGTCCTAATTCATTTGCAGTAATCAGGTAATGCCTTCATTTTCGCATGAAAGGTTTCTGTCCAAATGATTCTACTTTGAGAGAAAGGGCTGTCAGTTCCCTGAGATTTGAAGAGATATACAGTAATTATTGTAGTTTTGGGACCGCAAGGTGGCTCTTAGTGAGCAGGTTTCCTTTTAGAATTTTTTGCACATGAGTGCACCAATTTACAAGGCCCACGGTGTTATAAAGAAAACGGTACTCTACGGTGCCCGGTGTTATAAGAACATTTTGTAATAAGGTGCAAGGTGTTAATAGCACAAACGGCTGTAAGGCACAATTTTCAATTTTGTACTTTTGCCAATAACTAATAATTTGTAGACAAATGTAAAACATTTTATGTTAGAACCACATTACTTGTTTGAAATGTTTTCTGTTCAACAATTACGTGTTCATATTTTAACTTAACATTTCGACTTTATTATTATAAATCTATACATTTATATGAAACAATATCAAGATGAGGAATTGACTGGTTTATGACTTGGAATTGAAAGCCGGAACACTATTAAGTGAAAGTAAACAAGAAATAATTTGAATTAAAGACAATGAACTGAAAAGTCGACATCCATTTACAAGGCACACTTGATTAAACAAAATGTTGATTTTTGTGTAATTACTCTAGGTGAACTTAAGTGCACCTAATAGTAAAAAAAAAAAAAAAAAAAAAAAAAAGACGGTACTTTTTCTCTAGTCACATAATTGTGTTAGAAAGGTTTTCTGTTTGACATTCATGTGTTCTTGGGTTGGGTTACCTTTTATATTCTATTATTATAAGTTACTTATGTGACTTTAAGGCACACTTAACATTTGTGTTTTTTTTATATATTGCTCAAACATCAATGGTGTGCTCTATGATCATGTGCCTTATGTATATGTTATGATTTTTTCCTTGTGTCGTATAGCCGAGTGTGCAATATAACCCGGTACGCCCTATACGTAGATGGAACTTTCCAAAATTATTCCTGTGCATTGAGAATGTGCCTTATTCCCTGGTGTGCCTTATAGCCTAGTACTCCCTATATATAGAAATTTCCCCAAATATTCCTGTTCATTGAGAATGTGCCTTATAATTAGGTGTGCCCTATACGTACTCGCAGATGGAAATTTTCCTAAATATTCTTGTTCACTGAGACTATGCCTCATAACTCAGTGCAGCCTATACATCACAGGTGTCAAACTCAAGGCCTGGGGGCCAGAACCGGCCCGCCACATCATTTTATGTGACCCACCAAATACTGATTTGATTTCAAGTTTCCAGCTAAACTTGCAGGTTGTCTTTAAAAACAAAACAAAACAAAACAAAAACAAAAATTCTGTTTCAGATCTATCTTTTGAACAGTTTTTACCAGCCTCTGATTTCAAAACTAGGTAAGGATGTAAATAAGCGAAAATGGCGTTTATTAGACACATTTTTCTATTTTTAAGTCCTAAATTTTCAGGATTTTAGAGAAATTCAGGGGCACGTTAAAATTTAAGCAATGAGTGACTTTTTTAGATTATTTTTAGATGTATTCCGGCCCTCTGACAGAAACGATAACTACAATGTGGCCCTCGATAAAAATTAGTTTGACACCCCTGCTATACATGTACATTGAAATTTCCCCAATTTCCTGATCATTGAGACCGTACCTTATAACCCAGTGCACCTTATCACCCAATTCCCCAAAATATCCCCGTTTATTGAGGCTACTCTTTATAACCCAGTGCACTTTATAATCCGGAAATTATGGTAACTTTGCTGTCTTGCCGAAACAAAATGGACAAAACTCTGGACACAAAATGAATGGGCTGGCAAAACACAGACCTCTTCAATGAGACTCCGGGTTTCAATCCATGGTCTGAAAAATACGGTAAATGTTTGAAGATCACCCAATGTTTTTTCATTTCATCGTAGAAGGGGAGAACAGAATAGCAAACACCTCTCAGCGGGAGTCACTGCAGCACCATTCCACAGCAATAAAGACCATATTGTAGATGGAATACCTGCCGGTCAGCGTCAGTCAAACCTGAGCTTTATTGATACGGCCCTAGCGTGAGAATCATTACATTTGGCAAGTACGCATTGGTGTATCTCGTCAGCTCCCGGCACGCTACGTGATAACGGCATCTCCGCGTGCATACCGTGCATCCAGTCACATGATATGAAATCACACGTGCCAGCTGTGACAGTATATGAAAATCCACAAAGCGCTTATCTTCCGCCGCCCGAGAGCAGCGCTCCCGCAGTGACGGCAAGGTACTAGATGCCTCAACCAATGTGCGAAATGACACACTTCTCTCCCAACGTCAACATGTGACAAAGTGCACCGAGGAAGAGCACGGTCCACTTTATGTGTTTGTGCAATTATGCGTGGGCACACGTGTGGGTGTTTGCACATGTGAGGCCCCATGTCTCTTTGTGCTCCAAAGCATGTCCGGGCATTTGAAAAGTGGCACAAGATAAAGAGAGAAAAGGAGCTGGCAGAAGCACGTTCTCCACCCGCTTTTTCAATGCGCACGGTGCATTCCGAATCTGCCGTAATGAATACATGTGTTTGAGGATGCCTTGGCCGTGGGAGTATGGGGGCTTAGCAGTGTCGGAGGAATAATCCACTGGGGGATGGGCTCCATGATTTCCTCCATGGCTAAGCCTTGTGGAGGAGAAGAGCGAAAGAGAGCACTCAAGCTTTTTTTTTTTTTTTTTTTTTTGCTCCCAGAGGCCACTTCTCCGGGGATGTATGCAAAAGCCAAAGTAGTTTCTCACACATGCACTCTGGCGCTCTCCCATCTGTGCAATGTGACACATGGCTCGGCTGCCATCGTTATTGCTAATAGCGGCGCCGACGTGTCAGAGCGGCTGATATTTAGCACCTTCCTGTCACAAAACATCCTTCGGGATGTTTGTTATGTTGCTCACCCTGACTGAGTAGACATTTTACTCCAGTGGTTCTCAAATGGGGGGACTCCAGGGGGTACTCAAGATTTTAAATAAAACAAAGAAACACATGTGCAAAAATCCCGTAAAGATAATTATCAAAGTAATTGATTGTTTCAGGAAAATATAAGTTCATAAAACTAATTTTTCATGTTTAGTAGCTTATTCAATTTCATTATTGAAAAAAGCCAGATTCTCCCAAATACTAGAATGGTTTGACCCAACTTGTCCCGTGCCACCTCTCGTTACCTGTCAAGTTAATGATTTCTTTTTGTGAACACATCTCTACTATGACCCCAAAAGAGGACATTTTAAGTTGAATATTTTTCTGTGGACAAATATTTATTTCTAATTATTTATTTTGAGAACAGGTCTTACCCTTTATGTGGATTATTTTTTTGTTGGCAAATATTCATTAATGATTAAGTTAATGACATAATTTTGTGAACAGATCTCTACTGTAATCCCAAAAGAGGACTCTTTAGATTTAATATTTTTCTGTGGCCAATATGAATTTACAATTATTTCTTTTTGAGAACAGGTCTGACACCTGGTTGATAATTTTTTTGTGGACAAATGTTTATTAAGGGTTAGGGTTTTTATTTTTTATTTTCAAAAAAGAGGACACATTATGTTGATTCTATTTTATAAACCAGTGCAGACTAACGTTGAGAGGTTCTTAAGTTTATTTACTTATTAATTTTACCCAAAAATGTTTTGCACCGGTTAAGGCATACTTGGCTGAAAACATATTTTACAGGGGGTAAATCACCTAAAAAAAAATTGAGATTATTTTAGGTAGTGAAGTACAAAAGTAGTCAATGCCTTTATTACTGCAATGCATCAAGTAATAGGCTACTTTAGTATGTAATAACTAAAATTAATCATTTAATCAAGTACTTTAAGTAATTAAGGACAATTATCTAAGATACTTGAGATTCATACGACAACACATAAGCGATTGATTACCTAAGTACTCGTAATGAAGTACTAAGTAATCAATCACTTTACTACTGTAGTACTCAACTAACCAATTACTTGCGTACCTATGTTTACTTTAGTACGTAATTACTTAAAGTAATCCTTTGCTAAAGTCATTAAGATTTCTTGAGAGACACTGCCAAAACCACAACGCAATCCAAGATATACGGTGAAATAGAATTCATTATTCACTCTAATTCATCCTTACACACAATCTAGACGGTATAACTAAGTCAATTGGTATTAAAAGGGACTGAATGGACCTGACAGAAAAAGATTACTAATAAATTTGCACGCAGCTTGCAGTTTTAAATGACTAATAGCGATGTGCCACGATGCCTGCTTCACATTGAACACAAATAGCCTGTCAATTCAATCTGAAGCACACACATACACTTCTTCCATTATTATTAGGATAAAAGAACACAAGACCAATTAGAAAAAGGTGCACCAGCAGCTGTGTGTGTGCTCGGTTGAAAAGGATGAGCACCGTGTTGAATGGTGGCAGCGTTTGAAGGGTACTTGCACAACACAATGCTCGGTGGAGGTCCACATTGTATCTTCTTTCTATCAGCCCTCAAAATGTCAGTCAAACAATGAAACGCCTCAAAGGACTGCTACTCTTACAAGTAAAATGTTGGCAGTATTGCCGCACTTTCTTTAAACGTGCGGGGAACACGGTTGAAAAGAAACACATTCTGAAAAGGGAACTACAATAAAAGTCAGACTATTAAGAAAAAAAATCTTTTTTTTTTTTTTAAAGAAAGATAATGGTTGTGGTTTTAATAAGTGAGCGGCAAAATTCCCATAGGAATCTGTCTAAATGTGATTTGAGCAACCAATGTGCCTTTTAGAGTGCTCAGTGCTGCCTTAAACCAATTTTTTCCTGCACTTTTAGTGCACCAAAGACAGCAATTTTATATCCAATCTTTCTCAATGAATGGTAACAGACAATACAGCCGATACGCTACAACCAAACATTTGACTTCTCCTTTTTTAAAAGATGTCAGACACAGGTTGTGTTCTTTGTCTCCAGTCGCTCTTATTGACAATTCTTTTTTTTTTTTTTTTTAATTACAAAACAATCCAATTTGTTGTGATGCTTTAAAATAAAAGGCCATTTAGTTTTGGGTTGTTTTGTGCGAAATAACCCAGAATGTTTTTTTCAAATTGTCCCAAGTAGAGGATTGCCTTTTTTTTTTTTAAATACCCAAATTGGGTTCAATTTTACCCAAATGTTGGGTCAAACATGACTGAAATTGGGCGAAATACCCAAGCGATCCAAAAGGGACTAAGCCATTTTTGACTTACAGTATTTATATCCAACACATTAGTTTGAGGATTTGACCCAACACGAGATAAAATTTGCACATACTGATTAGTTAAAGCTACCAAGAAATTGGCTGCTAGATAATCAGTGTAACTGTGTTTAAAAATTATACTACATTTTTAATTAGTTTTATCATTACCAACATTTTCTAACTTCAAGTCTTTTTCTTTCTACCAAGGATCACATGCTTCCCATGAAGTGGCCCCATTAGATCGACAAGGATTTCAACCCTAGTTCCTCGAAAAACAGTTGGTTCAAAAATATTTCAAGCTCCCAATTTACAACTTGGGTCAATGTGAGTCAACATTCTGGGTGCAAAAAAAAAAACCCACCCTTAAAAACCCTCCAAAATTTGTTGTTTTGTACCCAATGACCCAAAAATGAGTCAAATTCAACCAAGTAGCGAGTCATTCCCATTTTGACCTAAATTATAATTTTTTTCAACAGTTTTCTTTACCATATGGGGTATTTAACACAACATTGTGGGTGAAATGTTTATCATCCAATATTTCCTGGGTTGTTTCGTTTTTTTTTTTTGTTTGATCCAAATGCTTGGGTTGGATAAAAGACCCCTAAACTCGAGTTAGAATTGAATGAATTCCACTTTTTAGACTAAATTAATAACCCAAAAAGTTAAGTCCGACCCCTTTTGATTCAGTTCGGTTTAGTGTCTGACCTAACCTGTTCAGTCAAAATACCCATGACACACCCTTATCTTTATTCATTTTTTTTCTAGTTTTCTGTGTATAAGACACACCAGCAGTTTAGCAATGATGTAAAATCTATCGAAAAACAGAATAAACCTTATTTTCTTGTATCTGTAACATATATTTTTTGCGGGTTTACCTCCATGTGTATCAGATTTGCCACATTGTGAGCAGTCAGTGAATGCTGCGACAGTGTAATTCCGAAACCGTTGTTTTTTTTCCTTTTCCCTTATGTTTTTGATTTTCCAGCGCAAGTTCTATTAGCCATAAATACTCAAAGTTGCATGCCATCTGCATTTCATCAAGTTTACGATAGTGTGTATTTGCCAAAAGACCACAATTAATAAATGAGTCAAATGTTCCATTGCCACTATTGATTGAATAGCCTTTACATGATCCTCTCCATTTTAGTAATATTCCTGAGTGTGAACAAGGATGGACTGGGACGTTGGTTCAGTCTGCTCGCTTCTCCAATTGAAAATAAAGCCGTAACAACCTCAGTTAACGAGCTGCTGTCAGCTGCAACAGGCGCTGGCTGCTAACAGCCAACTGACGTCCGCCCTCTGGCTCGTCCCCTTACGGTAGCCTTTGTAATTAAAAATACGGCCGATATAAAAATGCGCATCTTACATAAATATTCGGCTTATATGGCTGACAGATCAATCTTCCTCGAATGGTCTAATCTTTAAATTACCGTATACAGGACGAGCCTAGCCTTCATTTGGGGGGGAAAAAGTGTGTCCTATATTTGCGGAATTACGGTAATTGTCCCAACTCTGTGTAGAAGTACCTCATCGAGTGGATTATAAAAAAAACAACAGCATTTTTCCCCTTGTTTCAAAGTAATTAAGGGAAATTGGGCAATTTGCTACACTAGGGTGCCACGGCAGCATAACTACCCCCCCACATTCCCCGGTGTGCCCCTAATCCTTCAAACAACATGTAATGAGCTACATCAACCAATTGGGACTTGCTTTGGAAAGAACGCATGTTACCGGCGCTAAGTGTTGTGACCTGCCGACAGGGAGGATTGCAAACACGAGGCTCACACCATCTCCATGGAAACGTCACTGTGGTGTGAAGGAGGCAGAGCTAAAGTGGATTGTTACGTCTCTAGGAGCGATACGGGGGCCTTTCATCCGTAGCTCGAGGTGGTCCGTGTGGTGCCTTCCACAACATTTTGCCACTTATTAAACGCTTTACATGTAATTACTCCTCTGGTAGCTCACATATCTTAACATCTACTTTACGAAATGATCCGCGTGCTTGGCCTCACCACCTCCAGACTTCACACTGACAGGCTTTTCTCTTTGATTACCATCAGAGCAAAAACACGTGGGCGTGTAATTAGACGTTTTGACGCTACGCTCGTTTCCTCTAAATTTACATGCTGAAGTTCCCCGCGTCCAAAATCCGCCTGTGTGTACTTGTGAGTCTCAGAGCAATTACAAAGCTGTCAATCTACATAATGTTGAGGAAATGAGTGACAAACAGCAGGAGAGGCGGGAGCCGCTGCCAAACGGGAAAAGCAAATGGGGAGTGGCGAGTTGGGGGGCCTCGAAATTAAGCTGGGTGCCCGTCATTTAGAAAACTAATGACGCGCTTCATTGCGGCATCAAACTGAAAAGATGGCTCCATTTGAAATAGAGCTTTAACAAATAATCGACACCGAATTCATCACCAAATTTACTCATTCAGCCCCAAAGACGTATTGACCGTATTTTCTGCAGCATACGGTGCACCGTATTATTATGCGCAGTCTCAATTATGGGGTTTATTTCCGCATTTAACTCATCAATAGGGTGCGTGATATTAAAAGGTGCATGCTCCAATGTACGCTCGACAATGAAAGGGAACGTACGTAATGTTCTCTGAATGCTTTATAACCCCCGGCGTACGTATTGTACGTATTTGTCATCTTCGCATTTTAGTTTATTGCTGCTAGTGTATGTGCTGTATGTGTTCCTTCCCTTACGTCCCTGTTTCGGCGGGAAATGGTCCGAGTCAGTCAATGGAGGGCTTACTAAATTCACACAATAACATTGGGACAAATTTTTGGACTCAGTTCACACAAAAGACTTGCTGGATTTTAGGGTGTATTGTAGATTTTGGAAAAAAATTCAAGGCTTTTAGTTACGCCGTATAGTATGGAAAATACCATATACATTTTTATAGAATCTATACGTTTCATCCCAGCTGCTTACATTTTTAGTATGAAGGGAAAAGAAGGAACTGACTAAAGCTGGCACCGAATGAGTTAATAAATACATATGTTTTTGATGTGCAATTAATCATATAAAGACTTGAAATTTTCCAAATGCTCAGAATTTAAGCTTCTAGACAGGTAATATCAACAGATTTTTGTTTTCAATGAAAGCAGACTGATTAGCGCTGTGTTGAATAAGAACGCAGTAATGCAATTGCAAGAATGTACCATTTTTGCCGATATTTTTTTGTTCACACCCTGCAGGACGTGATGGATTTTTTTGTTGTTGTCAAATTTAATCTTTTATTCACTTGTTCACATGACAACAACAAATGCGACTTCTGAGGTGAAAGCAACTAGTCGGAGATGTGACGCACAAAGCACAATGTCATGTGATGTACACAAAAAACAAACATCAAGCCTCACGGTATTTTTGAAAGTAAGTATGGTCCAATTATAAATTCAATACTATTACGCAGAATAACTTTGCAGACACAGACAATCACTGTTTAAGTTATTCATATATATTTGATTTACAGTGAACCCCCATGTTACAGCATCCCTGGTTTATGTTTTTTTCATGTTGCGACGTGGAATACTGAGTTTTTTTCATCCCCTCAACGGTAGTTTTCCAGCTTTGCAACAAAAACAACTGTCATGACCCTAGGGCATAGGTGTCAGACTCCAGCCATCGAGGGCCGGTATCCAGCAAGTTTTCAACTTTTCTCTCCCCAACACACCTGATTCAAATGATTAGCTTATTAGCAAGGTCGGCAGGAGCTTGAAAATTATCCAACTCATTTGAATCAGGTGTGGTTGAGTGAGAAAGTTGGAAAACTGAAAAGTTGGCAGACTGGAGTTTGACACCTGTGCCCTAGGGGGTTGGCTGTATTTGTGTTGTTTTGTCTTCATCTGCAGGCGTTTTTAAGGAATTGCACTTATTTTCTGTTCTGTTGCCTAACTGCCTCCATGTAACACTCACTACAATGCTGGTCTGCTATTGGTCAGCGTCTCCTCACGGGGATGCTGGTCAGTTTTTGGTCGGCCTCACTAATTTGAAAATGGCGGAATGGTAAAGCTTTGCTCTATCGTGAGTGGTTAAAAAACAGTATTTATAGTGCATTTTACTGCTTAATTCAAATTTGAAAAGGTTAGCCATGGGTCTTAAGATTGCTAGTGATGTTAAAGAGAGAAGTAAGAAGATGATTTTTATGGAAACAAAGCTGGAGATAATCAAGAAATATGAAGCTAGCCTAGCCTATGCTACACTTACTAGCGAATATGGACAGAACAAGCGCCACTCAAAGGTAAATAAATCCTTTCTATATTTTTTATTTATGATGTTTTCTGGTTGGATAAATGTATATTATATATATGTAACACTTACTATTATACTTACTACTATTTTGGAACCAATTTTTAATACGTAAGTACAATTTTGATGTTTTTACCTGGGGTTCTATACGCTTTTGCTATTTAACATAGGCTTGGATTGCCTGCCATACGGCGAATTCATTTTGCAACCCCATCCGCGGAACAGATTAATTTTGTCACACAAGAGCCCTCTGTGTATGGAAAATATTGAGCTGCAATGTGAAACGTAGCATAGGAGACAACGAACATGACTGCAGCACCAAGGACAAAGCTGACCCTACAGATTACTGATAATTAGGCAGGCAGATTAGACGCCCGGTCTCCAGATGGCTATGAGGTGAATCCCAACCTAGCAACAGCCAACAGTGACACATTTACAACTCCTCGCTTATACCTCGGAGGCATAACATCTTTCACAAATCCGGACAACGTAAAAGAGAAACTGCCACCTAAAAAGAAAACAAATCAGGTGTTGAAAGTCTCTAGGAAAACAAATTTGAGTAATCTCTAGGAATTTCCCTGCTGGTTTATTTGAAGAATCTGAACTCAAATGGCAATTTACTTGCTGTCAGCAACGTAAGATGTCTGTCCTCACTTGCCGTAGTTTTTTTTTCTAAATTAATGTATGAAAACTAAACCTGAATATCCGAAAAACAAACACTTGTCATTTGACAAATCTACTTTGACAAACAGCAAAATCTGAAAATGTATTAAATTTACGTCGCTTAGCAAGGAAAAAGGTTCGTCCGAGAAATTTAAAAAAATAGTTGGATAATCGTTGTAATTTTGGAGGTTGATGTGGGTACGAGGAGGGATGTCCGCATCAACTTTAGTGGCAAGTAATAACAGTTTTCTGACATTTTAACCCCTGGGGGTATTTTGATCCAACTCGGACTTGTTGATGTGTGATATCAAAGGAAAAGCATACCAAAAAACAGAGGCTATGTCGGGCTCATTTACTACTCATTTACTAACATTCAAAACTGGAAAAATAGACGATTTTGTACATTTTGAAAACCCAATGTTTTATCATGCATTTCCCTCAATTTTTGCAGCAATCCTTTCAACGGCAACTCGTGAACGGGCCACTAGAAATGTTTGTGTTGACACCCCAAAACCACCGGGTAGCGCTAGCGGGCTACTTATGACATTTGCAAGCCTTTCCATGACTTTGATGATTGGCTTAGCCTGGACTCCCATAGTGCAAAAGTTTTTAAAAGTCATAATACTCTAATTATGACATCACAAATAGTCCTATTTAAATGTAAATGTCATAAATATATAAATATACAGCATAGTTACTTTTTCTATTGTCACATTTTTACAATTTCTGTACATAAAGGGGGCGAAGGTGCCCCCCCAAAAATAGATAGATAGATAGATAGATAGATAGATAGATAGATAGATAGACAGATAGATAGATAGATAGATAGATAGATAGATAGATAGATAGATAGATAGATAGATAGATAGATAGATAGATAGATAGATAGATAGATAGATAGATAGATAGATAGATAGATAGATAGATAGAATACCCAGGGGGTAAGCAACACAAGCTTTTTTTTATTAGTTTTTTGACAAAAGTTTTTGTGTGACGACAAAATTGTCGCAAGTGCAAAAAAAAAAAAGGAAACACTGTCATTTGCATGCCAGGCCAGTAGATGGCAATGAAAGTTTTTAAAGAAACCTTACTGTATTTGCAAAAAAAACAACAAACAAAAAAACTGTTAACACTATGAATGGTGTAACTCTAGGAAAGGGGTGACTAACTTTTATGGTAATACAATCTGACATGTTCCATGGCAATAATGTATTCATAATTAAATTCTTGGCCAAACTTTTTATTGATATAACTTTCACAACACCCTTACAAATTATTTTTATCTTTTTAACTTTTCTCTCCCTTTCCCCTTCTCTGTTTCTGCTCTTGTTCATCTTGACATTGTCTACGACCTTACATGTCTCAAATTACCTCTTTATCACAAAATATGCCACGGGCCTGCCGAAACCATTCACTTTTTGTCTAATGCTTTGCGTGACGCGACCATAAATTTTACTTAATCACACATTTATGATTCTTGAGGGGAGAAAACACAAAATTGAGGAGAAGCCAGCAGAATATATAATTAAACTAAATACCACATCTGCTATAAAACATTTGTTTGTCCCTTATGAAATTGTTTTCTTTCCTTATGATTATAATTAAGCTGATATATTAGGGCTACTTAAGGTCATTTGCAAGAGGCCCAGATATTTTATGCCATCCGTTATATTTCTGTACTTATTGTCGTCATTGGGGCCAAGGGTGAACTGAAACTTATCGCATCTGACTTTGAGCAAGAAATGAGGAAAAGTCATTCACTCACCTTACGTTCAAATTCACACCTATGAACAATTTAGAGCCTTCACTAAACAAAACATGCATATTTTTGGAATGTGGGAGGAAGCTGTCCCTGGAGAAAACCCACACAAGCAGAGGGAGAATATGAAAACACACATGAAGAGCAGGGCTGAGATTTAAACCTTTTGGCTGCAAGCCGGATGTACAAACCACTAGGCCAAAGTGACGTCCTTTTGTAAGTTTTATCGTAACTGTTACAGGAACAGGCAAATGGTTGGCACTTGGAGGTGTGCATTTGAAACAGTGACTTATTTTGTTTTCTTTTTACATTCATTTAATAAAATTGTTATTACTCAGCCAAATGTGCTAGCTTGTTCTAAGATACGGCTTTTTGGTTGAAGACCATTTGATACGTATCTTGAAATGTTTCAAAGTGGAACTGTTCAGTTCTGGATTTTCCAGGCCATACTGTTTATTGTTAAGTACAGTACCTAATATACAGTCTATATATTTTTTTCTTTTTTTTTTCAACGGCTTTGTACGGCTTTGAATGTGAAGTGATTTATTGATGAGTCAAGGAGCTAGCTACCCAGTCTCATCACATCTGACCAATGAAATGACCAACCTCTCCGTGTTTGCTCTCATGATGAATATTTATCAGCCATTCATAGTGCATGCATGAGGGAGGAGCCATTAGAGAGTGAGAAAGTAAACAAGATACGAAAACAGTAAACGAAATCAGCATGGGCACGGTTGCGTGAGAGGAGTTTTATGAACACAGGTAACATGTGACAAGAAATACAGCCATCTCTGCAGCGTGACCTCGGTCTAAGCTTGTCAGTCAGTGCTCTTGTCTGCCTGCATTCCTGCGTCCTGACACATACTTTTTGACAGGGTTGCATACTATTAAATCAATGAGTTTCCCTAAGATGCATCATTTTTTGACATCAAAATATTCATCATTGTCTACTTACGAACATTTTTGACAACTTCATCTACCATATTTGTTTTGATCTCACAAGTCATGTTGTGTTGTTTTTACGCAGGATCTCATTAGTGAAAATATGTCTCTTAAAAAAGTGCTATCTTTTGGCCCAAAACAACATATGCTCTGCATTTTTTTTTTTTAGTATCAGTGTCAAGTCAAATAGTACACAATCAGGTTACAAAAAGCCAGAAAGTAAAGAATGGAAAATGAAACACTTTGGAAGATCGAGAAGTGGAACAAAATAGATACATTCAAACTAATTAATTGGACACTCAAAGTAAAAAGCGTCTTTTTCCACCAAAATGGAATAAGTTATATCAGTGGTTGTGATATTAAGAAGACAATGACAGATGCTACATGTAAGTTCAGTCTGATATTTAAATAAATTTTACCTTTGACATTTGTTAATATCTGTTAGTTTTTGCTCACGTCTTGTAAATGCAGTTGGAACCTTAAACTTCCTATGTCCTTTTTGTTGCGCAGTTGGGACCCTTAGCTTTTTAGTATCGCGATTCCCGGGGACCCAACACTTTCAAGAGGTAAAATTAGCATTGGTCAGTGAGTGTTTTTTAAAGACCGTCAATTATATGGAAATTTCCTTTTCGTTCCCTACCCCCCTGCAAATAGCAGGTATCGACTGCATAATAGTCTTTACAGTTACGTGTTGGCAGAGCATGGCAGCAACATTTCAAAAATATGGAACTGTGAAGTTCAAGAACCAAAAGTCTAGACTGTCAAGAAATTCCGACAAGACCCATCACGGGTGCCCGTTCATCGCTGTTTGCAACTTTCGTTGAATGTTGACTTTCTTGCATGCAGGCCAGTATGTTCCAGCAGATGTATAGACCAAGAGAAGGAAGTGTACACATGCTGGAGGACATAGCAGTGCAGTAGGTACACATCTGGCTCAATGCCTAACTGACTAAAAATAGTCCAGCGCACAATGAGATAAAGATGCTGGGAGCCAGCGTCGTCGCACGCGGGTGCATGTGAGCTTACATGCGAGCGTGGGCGTCGCCGTCAAGACTGACATGCACACTCCGCAGTTCTGACCTCACTGACGCAACAAAAGCGAGACGACCTTGCGTCACATGTTGATGGGAGGAAATAATAGCGTTAAAGTACGCCCCGGGCTCTCTCGCTTCCATTTCCCCACATTATTTGTTATCTCTCATCCCAGTTAATAAGTAGCAAAGGCGCTTTTGTTATTTCCACAATCTCCTGATTATTACCGTCGAGAGAAAAGGGCGGAGGCAAATGGCGCGTTTGCTTGTAAATGCATTATGAAAAATTACAATGAGGAGTGAAAAGAAGGAAGACAATCACAGTTCCTAATTGTTGGCTTCATGCGGGAGGCTTACTGCACATCTTCCCTCCCTCTGTGAGTGTGTGTGTGTGTGTGTGTGTCTGAGTTTGTGTTGGCTTCATCGGTGCCAGATGCCTGCTCAGCATAATGGCAAACTGGGGAGTGCATTGCCCTCAAGTGGACCCTGTGGCACCCCCAGTGAGCACTGCCAGCACACAAACTCCCCCCAAAAGGTGGATAATCTTTTCTCCAAACGCCAAAAGAGGATGTGATGGAATGCTGGTCCTAAAGCTGAACAACTTTGAGGGGCCATGAATAAGCAAAGAGACGCAGATGGTTGCAGCTGAAGGTTTGAATGAGCAGCGCGATGGCAAAATCTGACGGCGAAACCACTTTGAGACGTTTTTACGTATGATGCCAATTGTGAAGTAAACATTTTTGAGTGGCAACATCATTCAAACATGCGTGCAAGTATATTTAAACAAATTTGCAAATGTTTTCAAACATATGTGGAAAAATGTCTGAACGTGCTTGCAAAAAAATAAAACTCGATGAACATGCGAGTAGTAAGTAAACCTATTCAAAAATATGTTAAAGAAATATTTTAAAATTCAAAAAGTTCAAACTTTCTTGCAAATACATCTGAACACTACTTGCAAATAATACGTCCGAACGTACCGGAAAGCTAAATGCTGTGTGTGTTTTTAGCAGTTAGCCCACAATTAGGCTCCAATGGATTTGCAAGTACAGTATGTTCAAATGTATTTAAAAATAGGTTCAAACATGTTTGAAAATCCATTTGAACATACTTGCAAATACGTTTGAACATACTTGCAAATAATATTGTCCAATATCTGTCGGCTGAATGCTAAAAACATAGCATTTGTTCCCATAATGTCAAAAAGCATTCCTCATAACAATATTGGAATTCTAGCACACAATTAATGGAGTGCTAGCACACAATTACGTTCAAATGTGTTTTCAGTTATGTTCAATTTTTTTTTAAACCTAATGTTTGAATGTACTTGTAAATAATTTCAACAATATTCAATAGTTTGAATGCACTTCTAAATACATTCAAAATTACACCCCCCCTTAAAAAAATCTTTTATACACATTTTTTTTTAATCTGGGAATAAGTGAATTGCAGGGCCACAGTAGTACAGACAACAAGTTTATCACTCAAAATATTTTTAGATATTTTGTTAAATAAATTGAGTGGCTATTCAGTGTATGGTCCACTTACCAATCCCTTATATACAGCATACTGTGAGATGTTAAGTTAGTTAGCATGAAAAAATGTGTTTCCTGTACACTCCCGATTAGTTTCCTGATTAGTACGGTGTTACTCTGTACAATAATTTTGCTGAATCTAATGCTTTTATCACTTTCTCTCTAAGTATTCAATATTTTGATTTATTTTGTATCATTTTAAAGTGTGTTTAACCCTTGCGCGGTATGATTTGATCTTTATATTTCCCATCAAAGCAAAAGCATTGACGAAAGACACGAGGGAGCTGAAATTTCACCCAGATAGTGACACCATGTCAAAGTTTGACATGGCATGACCGCTGTTGATATACTAACAGGAGTTTTCCATTCCTTGGATAAAATACTGTGAGAATTATGTGGAAGATATTGACCCAAAAATGGTTAATACTGCACAATGATTAAGGAGCTAAAAAAAAAAAAGATTCCATCAATGTTATCAAAACATCTCTATGGAGTATTTTAAACCAAACATTGCTTCTTTGTAGATTTTAATTTGTGCATGCCCCCCTGGACTGAATATGGTTGCCCTAAAAATATCAAGTTTCCCATTTTCTGGCCATTGTAAATCAATATGACTCGAATAACATGCAGGCTAATCTCATGGATCTTTGTCTGTTTAGTGTAACACGATCACAGGCCAGTCAGTTTGAGCCCGCTTCCTCCGTGGAAAACATACAGTGGTGTTTCTTCATGCAAGCAATAGCTTAGGGAGAGCACAGACACGAGCATCAAATTCTTTGCAAAACGCTCCCCCTTCCCCATTTCTCTTTTATCTCTTTCCACCTCCTCCTTCTCCTCCTCGGCCCACTTTTCAGCACCCCTTTTCCCTTTTGATGTACATCCCTTCCTGCGCTCTCCTCTGCTATCCAAATAGGGAAAGCGCTGACCCAGCTGGCTGAGAGACAAGGCGATCATACGAAAGGCGCGCTGCCATGTGGATGACAATGACAACAGGGGGGGGGGGGACATGACGAGGGGCAAATCGCCGCCGGGAGCTAGCGAGAACAGACTGGCGCTCACTATTTTTTTTTTTTTTTTTTGCCTTGCAGTTTTACAGCTGAATAATGAACTGCTTCCCCGAGATGCCGTTTTAATGGAACATGCAAATGGAGATGTTGCGCAATTGGCAATCAATGAATCATTGGGGTGGGCAAAAGGTGAAAATGTTGCTTGTTTTATTGCTGTTGAATGTCGAGGCCCACTACGGCTCAAGAAAATGCCGGCGACTAAAATTTTGCAGGTGTGACTCAGCGTTTTTGTGCTCGTGATTTACTCAAAGTTAGTCTGAATTTAGCAGGAAATCCTACAAAAAGGTCAGCCCTGAAAATGACTTGGTAGATTTAGCTATACGTTTTTCTTTACTTGTTCGTAGCTAATATCAACGCGCTCTATTCAATGGATTTGCAGTTTTCCCAGCAGATAAAGACATATCACGTAAAATTGATGCCCATTGAAAAGCATTAAAAATGAATAAGATAATTAATAGGATGCTGAGAAAGGCGATAATTTTTCACAAAAGCCATGTATGGGGAGGGGTTACATTTCTGTGAATCTGTGAGAAGTACATGCAATCATCTGTATTCTTTTTAATGTGTAAAGCATATGAGAATAACGTGCTGCAGTTTTTTTTATTACAAAACTGAAAGTGGTTAATAGGATTATTTCTCACTTTAAATATTCTAACATTAATTTTGTACACCTAATATAATATAAATTATTGACAGTGATGTATAACGATTCAGTGATGGATAAGTCTATAAGTATATATATATATATATATATATATATATATATATATATATATATATATATATACGTATATACGGAAACTATGTATTTGCATTTAATCAGGCTAGTCAAACAGATATATTGTTGCATTTTTTTTATACAAAAGTAAAAGCAGTTACTTCTTTTCACTTTAAACATTTTACATTAATTTTGTACACATAATATAAAATAATATATGTTATAATATGATATGATATAATATGATATAACATAATACGATATAACATATAAATACACACACTCATAGTGACATGTATAAATATTTTCATTCCATTTAATCCGGCGAGTCAAACATATAGATAAGTGCATAAGCAGATCTTAGTAGAGCTTATAATATCTATGTTTATGTTTTGAAAACAATAATATTAACAGTGGTTTTTACATCATGATACACCATCTCGTACGTACGGTTTATGAAAATGCAGATTTGCAAACCATTTAATCAGGCTAGTCGGGACCCATAAACATACGGCTATCTATAAGTATATGATATACTGTAACGAGTATAAGAAAATACATAAGTCTCTACAATAATAGTATTGACAGTGGTGTATAACGAAACAGTGATGATTCATAAACCCTACGGTTTATGGATATAATTAGGCAAAATTCTCTTGGCAATATTCCTCCCATTGTGCCGGAATGATGTTGCTAACATTATGACCACTGTTGTCATTTGTGCTAATCTCTTTTTGGGAAAAGTACTTGCCACTAAAAGTGACTAAAAATAGTGAAAACTGGGCTAAGTTGGCAAGACATCAGACACAAGTTGGATCTCTTGTTCTCCACCTTGCACAAAACCACCACTTGTGGCATTTTTTTAGGTAAAAAGAATCCCTCTTTGAAGCTGTGTCACAGTCGACATTACGTCAGCGTACATCACAAGATAAGCATCCAAAAGAATGACCTTGTGCTTTTTGCTTTTTTCTTTTGCTTATTCACAAAGACGGCATTAAACTCTCTTGATTCTACGCTCTTTACGGTGTTAACGTTGGTCTAAAATCCAGTGTTGGGAGTAATGCATGACGAAAACAATGTCATGAATGCATTACAAAAGTCATGTAATTACTGTAATCCTTTACTTTTTGCTGTAATGCGGTAGTGTAATATATTTCACACAAAAAAATAGCAATATTTTACTTGGTACAAATGAGAGTAACACAATTTGTTCCAATGCAATTTTAGCCTGAATGTGGTGGGTTTTTTTTTCCCCAAATTTGCAAAAAAAACAAAAAAAACCCCCATAGTGAGTTAGGACGAGAAAAGTCCGAGGCAAAATGTTTACTTCCTGTTGTTAGTATCTACTACAGCAGAGACGAATGCGGCACCAGCAGGCGACGGGTTGAATATGGACAATACGTACACAAGATGGACATACACACATTACTTTCACTTTGTCAGATAGTTAGTTATAATAGTTAGGTGCACGTTGTGTGCGACACCTAAAAAGCTGTCCACTTTGCCAAATAGCACCAGTAATTTGACAAACCATTTACCGACGCCATTGTAACGTGAAGTTAGCCAAAAGAAACGAGGTGGAGGATTGAGAGTAGGGACAAGACAAAATATATTGTATACAAAATTAGCGCTCTCTGATGGCAGAGTATGTCCTACGTAGAAGATATGCAGGCACTTTCGTAAGTGGATTTGCGTTTTGAAACCTTGTCAGTGAGATCGCCGGTTGCAACTATAGCAAAAATGACAAGGTAAGCTAACGCAAATTTTCACCGTACACTTGTTATTAATAATAGTCTATAAATAGTTTTGGTCAATGTGTATCAAGATGAAGCACACAAAAACTCAGGTTAAACAGTACATTAAACACGATAACGATGATGAGGGCTAGCTGCTAGCGTTAGCCCCAACGAAACCATCTCTTTTTCAAACGTCTGTCCCTAACCTAGCCGACTGAACTCGAATTTGAATATTATTATTGAAATTGTGGAATCCACTAACTGTTTTTGCCTGAAACATAAAGCATAACTATGCTGTGAAGCTAAATAGAAAATGTCTTTAAAGGTTTACAATACATGATACCGATCAAGTGATTTGTACAGTTTTGGTTGGTTTGTTTGATGTGTAATGAGCATAATGAGCGACAGTCAGAAAGGCAAAACCATATTTCCATTTACGGAGGTGAGAGTAATGTAAAAGTAATGCAATAGTAGTATGATGCTTTACATTTCAAACACAGTACTATTGTAATGTAAGTAATTACTTTGAAATGATCGTAATAAGTAATAAATAATGCATTCCAGTTTTGAAGTAACTTGCCCAACATTGGTAAAATCCTACCGATTGCAATTCATCAGGTTGCTAACTGAGGTTTCCAAATGTGCCCGAGCGGAGTGACAGAGGAATGCTGCATGTTTGTTTTGGGCTTTGGACTGAGACACTGCAAGCATAATACGGTCTCATTCCCAGAGGACTCTTTGTTTTGCAGGAAGGGAACCATATGCATTTTGCAGCTGGTTTTTTTTTTTTTTTCCCTCTTCCTCATTTGTTTGTGTGCAAAGCTGATGAATGTTTTCATCTCGGACAAGAGAGCTCAGGTTGAGCGTAGAGAACTGCTCGTGTGTGATAATCTTGTGTTACATGAGTCAGAGGTTTACGAAAGGATTTATCTCACCTACATACGCCACCACGTAACTTGTTGTTCAAGTGGAATATAATACCCACTGTTAGGCCTGCTGCTGTTTTTACTGACAGCAGGCAAAATGCGCAAAAACTTGGGAATTAAATGAATGGAAGTAATCCTGCCAACTACTGGCTAAAATGGAGGTTATGTAATCTGTTTTTTGACCTGCGGCTTTTTTTTTCATGTCTCTTATGGATAATATTTTACAATTTGTTCCAAGTTTACGCTGCCTACACTTGTGATGCTTTTTTTTTTTTTTAAATAACCGATTGTATTTGCTTAGTATGATATAGCCTTTTACGTCACATTTGTACTGCAGACTACTTGGGACAAACAAATAAGGTGACGTTCAAAGGTAGTGTTTAATTTTTGACTAGATCGGAGTGTATCGAGTAATAGTGGTGTGGAAAATGTCCCACGATGTGACAGTAGAGTAAAAAATAATTTTATATATATATATATATATATATATATATATATATATATATATATATATATATATATATATATATATATATATATATATATATATATATATATATGGGTCAAAAGAGACAGATCCCAAGGGTCAATTTGTACAAACTTATTGTTATTGTTATTGGTTTGACCCAAAAGTCAAATAAATAACTTTGTTATTTTGCAAAATAATCCAATGTTGGATTATTTTGTTATAAAATATTATTATATTATAAAATATTAGAAATATTATAAAATATTATTATTTTGTTATAAAATATTCAAAAACTTGGGTTGTAGGAATAAAGCACAAAATTAGCAGATTTTATTGGTTATTCAGGACAGATCAACCCACTTTTGGAAGGGTTATTCCAATCAGTGTTTTTGTTTATGTGCTGTTGATTTCAAACAATTTTTGGGTCATATGAGTGACCCAAAAAGTTGGGACAAGTGAATAACCCTCAAAAGAACGCCAATGTTTTAGTTATTTTGTACAAAACCACAGAAATAAACTGATTTATGTTTTGTTTTTGTTTTTTTTCCACACAGATTCAGGTTTTCAGAAGAAACTAATTATTTATTTCACATAATTTTACGGGAGGATTAAATAACACAGAAAGTTGAGTCAAATTGACACAAGTGGCAGCTGGTTCTTTTTTCCCCTTTTTTTCCAACCCTCAATTGTTTGAGTTGTTTAGGTCATTTTCAGCCAACAGTTTGTTACTGTGTCATCCATTTCACAATCTAAAAATTACTCAATTGTGGGTCAAATTAATAATTCATGAAACGTTGTGTCAAACAAATAAACAACAACAAAAAAACATTTTGTGGTTATTTTCGACAAACCATCAACTTTTTTGGTTGTTTATGGGTCATTTGTTACACACACTTCTTAAAGGTAAAATGAATAACCCAGAAACTTGTGTAAAAATGACGCAAGTGGTAGCTGGTCGTGTTTTTTTTTTAAACCCCAAATCAGGTTATTTCTGTTCTGTACAAACTAAAGTTTTTGTGTTATCTGTAATGTGTTGGGTTCTGTGTTATAATTCCACACAACTTTTAGGTAAAATGACTAACCTAATAAATTGGGTGAAATGTATAATCAAATCTAATTATCTAAAGATCAGATTGACCTAAGTAGTGAATCAGTTCTTTTTCTTATTTTTGACTCATCTGTTGTCAGAGTGTCATCATGGTGATTCCGAGACATCATTTAGGATCCACAATGCATGTGAATTAGAAAGAACAACCTTTATTTGACAAATCCTTTCGTTGAACACTTCATTTCCACGGCTTATTTGCCGCCTAACATTTCGAGGCGGACGTTCCGTCACACATTTCACAACAAATGCCAGACAAAAAAACCCTGAAGACTCTCCGTTTAAAAGTCCTCGCAGAATTTTAAATTTGTATTATTTTGTTTTTACCAGCATGTGTGCTTAAACTATTTTTCCAACTGTGAGTTTTCAGCTGTGACTGCAGCTGTTCCGGCATAGTCTGAGGTATGTTGACGATTTGCAGACGTTTCTTGAGCAGTGGATTAGCTACAGCGAAGAGAAACGATCAGATTTGTGCTATAAAGCGTAATTCAACCGATCCTGTTTTTGACTATTCAATCACGCAAACAGCTTCAAAACAATACTGACATGAAACCACAACGTGACCCACCGAGGTGGTTATCGAGCAACGGAACGTTAACAAAACTACAAATATTGAGCAGCGCGGTGCAAGTGACGCAACACCCCTTCCCCCTCGAATCCTCTGTCTGCTTGCTGAAAAGCATGTTGGCACAATCAATGTATACTCTACCATGACCTTTTTGTTTCGTCAAAAAGGTCTCTTGAAAGTCTGGTTTTTGAAAGGAATCCCAAACAATCCTTCGATTTCCTGTGAGCCCAAGAAGTGGTAAGTCCACTATGGCACAATCCAAGTCGCATGATGCGGGATATAACGCAGGACACGTTTAGTGCTCACATCCCCCTCGAGGCTTATAATAAGTCCAATTACAACGGTAATTTATTTCAGAGTAGTGGGACCTAGCTGAACCAGGAGAGGGAAAGTTATACCGTACAAGATGGCCACCCTTTTGAAGCCCTTTTTCCCAACGCCCGTACACCGAGGTTTTGTGTTTCAACAGACCATAGAAACGGTTGTGCTTCACAGATGAAACATGAAGAGGGGGAGGTCCGTTTCCTGCAGGGTAAGCCGCGACGTGGTCAAGACGACAACTAGATGAGACGGGCAGCGGGGGATTAAGCTGAAGGGGTCTGGGGACCAGGGAGAAGGTGGAAAGAGTCTCTAGTGGGGAACCGTTCATGGGAGGAACCCTGGAGAAGAACAACTACAGTACATCTACGAGAGAGAAGGCTTGAGGCTAGAAGGGGACACTTGCAGACAAGATGAAGGGGTTCGATAGCGTCACTCACGGTAGAACACATATTCGGTGTAGCTGGTCCAGATCTTGTCGTCGGTCTGTTCGTGGGCAAAGGCGCAGGTGCCCGTGGAGTTACAGGCCACCATGTGGAACCCGGCGTCGGCCAGCTTGTCGAAGGCCTGCTCCAGGAAGGTGAACTTGAGATAGTACCTGGACGTGTAGCGTTCCGGCGGGCGGTCCGGGTCGCGGCTCTCGTTCAGGGTCTCTCCGAAGACCTCTTTAGCCAGGGAGGTCTTCCCGCAGACCATGATGCGAGCCACCCGACGGAATTTGGCATCGGTGTGGCTGTCGCGGCCTAGGGTGTACGAGCCTCGGTAGCCGATGGTGATGAAGCCGGACCGCTTCCCGTCCAGGGAGCTGGGGACTAGGCTGGCGCAAGCCGCAGCCGCCGCGCCTAGAGAGCCCAGATTCCGGGCGGTGTCCACCCCGGGCGAGGAGTCCTCCGGATCGCTCTGGCAGCCGTCGTCGCCCAGGGAGTTCTGCTTGCTGATTTTGGGCGTCAGCTGCTTGACCAGCTCGGGTAAGTTGAAGAACTCGGCCTCCCGCTGCAGCCGCCCGCGCTCGGGGAAGTGGTCTGGAAGGACCAGCTGCTGGTCCCGCATGTAGTCCAGGATATAACGGAAGAGAAAGCCGTCCCGGTCCACGAAGAACCGCCCTTTGGTGTCCCTGGCCAGTCCTTTGGTTGACTTACGGCTGAACATCTCCCACAAAAGCGAGTCCGGCACACTTGTGAGTGTGGAGTAGCGGGTTATGTACACCTGACCGCCCACATTCAGTTCTATGATCTCCGGGAAGGGGGCCTCATCTGCGGATATGCCACTATCGGGTAACGCCATGTTTGACTTCTTCCAAATGGATGCTTGCTTGTGTGCAAAGTTCACTTGGCGAGAATCTATTGACGGCAAAGCCCCCCCACAACAAAATAAAAACTAACAGGTAAACGCCGTTACACACACACTACTCTAACAAGCGCTTTCATCATAAACACAACAGACATCCTGCGGAAATCCTGCTTGGGTTCGCAGAAGAGGAAGCGTAAGAATTTCACAAGTGTCCATCACGACTCGGATGGGTGTCCTTGCTAAGTTCAATGAGGCAATCCATAGTTGGTGACCTCCGTGGGCGTCCCGCTGACGAAGAGCCACAAGATGAAGCCGACGTTCCACAAGTAGTGAGACACGAGGAAGGTGTACAGGAAGAGATGGATGGTTTCCATCACTACGAGGTGATCGGCTGCTCCGCTCGCTGCACTCTCCCTCTGCGTGCGCGTGTCTCACTGAGGCTCTTCTGCGGCTTAGCGGCGCATTATTCCACCCGCTACACCACGCCCACCTGCGATGACGCGACCCCCACCACCACCACGCGTCAACTTTCTTACAATTAACATCTTGTTTTTCCTTTTTGCAGGATATTAAAGGACTGCAATGTCACGCAGCGCCGCTAAATGTTGTACCTTTTACAATGCGAGATGTTTATACTCATTTGATGACATGATCAAACCTGAAATACATATACATCAATAATAAATGATCATGTGGGCAGATGGAAGTTGGTTGTAACAACTTTTGTCGGATGGTGAATTAGAAATTTGACTGGTTAAATAAACAGTCCCGTTGCTTATATCACGTCTGAATGCAACACAACGAAATCTGGTCGACAAAAATAAACATATCAAATCCAACATCTACGAACGTGGACTGGACGCACTGCAGCCAAGAGATACGCGATTCCAAATATCGGGATTGGCCGTGCCGTGCTGCTCCTGATTTCAGAATTTTGTTTAAAACCCTGATTTAGCCATCAAGAAAATCCTACATCAAAATTATGTGTTGGAACAAAGTGGGATCTGCGCTTCTGAAATTGCGGTTTCTAGCAAAATGGTCTTACAGTGACATCTAGCGAGCACTATGCAGTACTGTCCTTGAGCTGTTGCATTTGTGACCCAAAAAGTTTTTGTACTGTACTTTCCGTATTTTGGGCTTTCGGCAAAAATAATACAATCAATAAGTCGGCCATTAAAAAATTAGTCTCTATTGTAGCTTGATACATAAATCAAATACGTGGTAAATTATGTACCCAAACTTATATTTGATATTTATAGACTATAAAAATACGCTCAGATGAAATCACAGATAATAGCAATTTAAGAAAATATTTAGGCCATTGTTTTTCATTGTTAAGCAAATATTTATTTTTTTAAAAGACAGATGTACCTACTGTTAAAGTCCTTCTTATCAACTTTGTCTTTTGTGAGCAAGCGGCAGCTTTTTATTATGTTGTTTTCTGACCGTAACACACCCCCCCCCCCCCCCCCCCCACCCCCCCCACCCCCTGTGATTTCCCACAGGGCTTCTGTGTTCTACAATCTGTGGCTACTTGGAAGCAATGTGGCCTTGTCTGAGAAAAATCTGGTTCGTTCCACGCTTGCTGAATGGGCCAGCGCAGGGCGTGGAATGTGTCAAGAATGACTGCCAAAAACCGAACTCGATGGCTAAATTCCCAGCTCCTTGCTGTTCCTGTTCACGTAATAGGCAAATACATGCTGTATGCTGCTATAAAGTCCATATTAATCCAATTCATTTTTTTCTAAATGTCTTGTAGGTTTAAAATTTGTTTGGTATTTAGATTTTGTTGTTGACAGCAGTTTAACAAGTTTATAACTCCTGCAAGAACTTTGACAATGGGAGTGCAACTGCACCACCTAGTGCTGGTGATGTGCAAATACACTTCACATGCAAAAGCAAAGCCTGTTCCACCATAAAATCGTAAAAGAGTGTCTTAAAGTATGCTAGCTTTATGCTAACACAAACTGGGAAATACATTAACAGGCTAATGGATAGCATTGTGTTGGGGGTGTTAATGCCCTTTAGGCAACAAATATTCTAAAATATTGATTGTGGTTTGTTTGTTTGTTTTAGTTTTTTGGTTCTTTGAAAAGAATGACAAATATTATTCCAGTTTTTAAGGAGGAGCACACACCATTAGTGACGCAAAATATGTGGCAAATGTCAAAATGTTTCACCTCTTTGCATCATGTTACAAATTATGTAAATTCCTTTGATATTTTTACAATATCATAAAAGAATCAATGGGAAAAAAAACACCAGGGAACTGAAATTTCCAGCAGATGATTAAAATATGTAAAATTTGGAATATGTACACGATTCTGACATTTCTATGTATTTGCAGCTTGATTGCAGCGAGATTTTGAGTACAAAATAATAACTATCCAAATTTTGAACCATATTAAACCATTGTAATTACAAGTTTTAAGAAGCATTTCATTATTACACCTTTAAAAGCATTTACAAATAGGAGGAAAAAATGCAGTGTGTGTAGTTTGCAAAGTGTGTGCACAAGAGTTAAATTTGGAAAAAAAACATACTTTACAAACTTTTTTTCTACTTTTAAATGGAAACTGATTATCAGCATTTTTGTTCATTTATGATATTATTCCTTTTCACATAAGTTCTTTTATTTGATATCATGAGCAAAAAAATTGGTTTGTTCCACTTTCTTCCCCATGCCAAAGTATGATTTGTGTACCTAAACAATTTCCCCCTAGCTTTTCACCCTTAAAAGATGTGAAATCGAAGTTTATTCAAGTGCTTGCTGGATTGATTTTTCTGTATGCGGCAGTCAGCATAAAAAGTTTGGACACCCCTGCTCTCAGGCATTGAGGTGTGTGTGTGTGTATGTGTGTGTGTGTGTTTGATGCTCTGCTGACTCCAAACAAGCAGATAATTGAGTTGCCAGAGCGACTCATCACACGGAGTGGCGCTTCCTTACAAGAGCGCCTTTTGCACTCAACTGAAATGACGCTGAGAAATAAAGGGAGGATTTATGAGCGGCATTTTGATGAGTGCAGCCTTGGTGGTTGCCATTGACAACCACGTCAGGATGCAAGAGATGTTCTTAAGAAGGGAACAGGCTGTTAGATTTCTTTGTGCTGGGGTGAACTCATTAGTTGTAGTTGTCCTTTGTGTCATACAATACGGCTCTTAAAACCATCGAAAGTCATCAATTTTCAGGGTCACAGGGAGCTGATCTAGCGCTACCTTTTAGCTAACTTTGTTTGAAAGGCAGACGATGTAGCTTTTTCACAGAGGTGGGTTTTTTATTTTTTTGAGGGGGTCAGTCATTTACAGACCCGCCAGTATTGGAAGTTCACCTGAATTGTGATCGTCGGTCCATCAGCTCCCCCACTCAGTGCAATAATTTACAGTAATTTAGACACATTGTTTCGAATAAATTTTTGCACTCAGCTAATAATTCCTGAAAGCATTTATGTAGCCTTGCTGCCTGTTTAGACTGAGTTTTCACTTCCTGGCAGCTGGGGGGGGGGGGGGGGGGGGGGGGTAAATTAACTGTAATCTGTAACTCTTGTGATTGAAAAATCCCAAACAATCATGAAAGCTTTTAAGAAGCATAGCTCAGGTTAGGCTGATAGTAAAACTGTTTGCGCTTCAAAAAACGTTTTTTAAATTTTCGAGCTGGGTGTGAGATTAGAGCAGTAGACTTTCAAACTGACAAGACTTTTTAGACTAACGGCAATCCATCGGGACACTGGGATCCTTCCACGTCTCATTTCAAAACATTCTTACTGTGGTAGTAACTGTCATGCTTTTACTCTGAAAGACCTAACAGGATGAGCGCCCGACCGGATGTTGTTATGCTTATGTTGGCGAACTAGACAATTGTTGAAGAAGTGCACCGCTGTACTACTTCAAGTAAATTGTTCGAAATAAAACGTAGCTTGCTTTAAACCGACTGCATATCATTTACACACGATACGACACTTACCACAAGAGATCGTGTGAAGTGGTCTTCTTTGTTCCAGTCAAACCATCGCCATCCTAAACCTTTATAAAAAGTAATTAAGTCATCTTTTAACACGTCTTGTCAAATTTTGAAACCTCACTTACTTCTCACGGTTTGAAGACGCCCATAATTATGACATGTGGAGGGAAACTGGAAATTTGCAAAGCGATTCTGCCATCAAGAGTGAATTGTAGGTATTATCTGAAATAATGCCTTCGTATGAAGCCAAAACGTCATTTCGTTAGTATGTAAAAGGTACATTTGACTCTAGAGCGACTATATTTGGTCCCAGTCAGAAGAGAGTAAAATTTAAAAGTGAAATTTACACTTGAGAGTAAACTATTTGGAGTCAATTTTACTTGTTTAGACCGGGACCAATTTAAAACGCGCTCCACGGATTTGCTGCGTAAGAAGTTACATTTTTTTTCCCTTTTTGCTATCATCCTAACCCATTTGTAATGACATCGTAAAAAGCACACGTCACATATGGTTGAACGCCACATAGTACTATTTTGGATGTTTTCTTCATTAGAAGCCTGCAGTTGAATGTAATAAGGGATTAACCGATTGCATTATTTTATTGACACAAATCTTTAATTGGATGAAATCTGAGCCATTCCTATCAGAAAGAACAGCAAGCGTAAAAGATATCTGTTTATTTTGGTTTCTTCCCCACCAGTAGTTTCATCCACAATCAGACCGAAAGGAAATATAGACTAAGTTACATGAAATGCAGGGCTTTTTGTATATACCACTTTTTTTTTTTTTTTTAAATGGAGATAGCATATGTGCATACTTTTTAGACTAACGACAAGAGCGTAATCCCAAATGTGGGATTGGGCTAGGTTGATGTTAGGACTGCAGGATGAGGACCCGGGAAACTTGTTAGTGAGCACAAACCAAACACTTCTCCATGGAAAAGAACAAGAAATGCTTTCACCCACCGATTTCCACAACAATTGTATTGTGCCCGCTTACTATAGATAACATTTACCCACTCACAAGGCTGTGTAATCATTTATACCGGGGTTTATATGTATATATATCAGTATACATACGCCAACCCCACACATGTAATTCAAATACAAAACAATACAAGTTATTAAAGTGCCTTCTACTGACTCAACCACAATCTCAGAGAGAATGGTATTGACACAGTATGTTTAAGTAAAAAAAAAACAAAAACAAACAGAATCATTTATTTTCCGATTGGCTGAGTCCATCAGTGCTTAAGGGAGAAAGACCAGCGGATGTAAGGCATGATTGCAACTGTATTGTTGTCTGGGCACGCCCATCGTAAAGGTTACATCACACACGATGTATCTTGGGTGGCATGTATCCACCAAGGGGTTAGCGAGCACAAAGCCAACCATTTTTCCGATTCATTAGTAAGCACCATCTTAATCTCTTTTTTCTTGTTTTAAAAATGTTTTTTTAATTAAACCCGACTGAGCGGATCAGTCCCGAAACCCTGATTTAACTTTGAACAGATTCTGAACGGATTGTGTCTGTATCACACATTATTGTTTTTTGCGGAAACTGCAAAAAAAAAAAAAGAAAAAAAAAAAAAGAGAGGTGGGAAAAAATTTGTGGGCTTAAGGTGCGTCACGTTATGTCCACATCACTAAAACGCTTTCTTGGGAGCGTGAGAATGGTGCAACACAATGGCAGTGAAAACAAACGTGGAGCTAAAATTTGATTCATAAAGATACTAGTCGGTAGTACAGAGGACGAACTGAAATGACACTCCTGAAGCGAGCGTTTCATTTTCCAACACAGTTACTCTCCTGCAGCATTTCAGCTGAGTGGGTATAAAAATAGACATTTGAAACCCTGAATATGTTTTTACGTGATTTTTTTTTAAACCAAAAAGAAAGAAAAAAAAAACAATTGACACTTGTCCCACTCAGTGCGTATTGTCTTTTTTTTTTAAGATTTTTTTCCCCATCTAAAACGTGTTCTGGCATTAGGAGTTTTACACCCATTACAACACAGAGCGGCAAATATACGAATGTGGTCGCCTTCAACAGCCTACGCCATTTAACTTTGAATACACTAAAATGACCTCCGAGCGAGTGACACAGATCGACGGGGGCGAGGGGGCGGGGAGCTCAAGTGTGACGGCGTTACATTAGCATGTCTTTGTGGTGTCTGGCTATGTGCTGGCTCTTCTCGGAAGGCCTCCTGAAGCCCTTGGTGCAGTAGTCGCAGCGGTGCGGGTAGTCCTTGGTGTGGATGGAGATGACGTGGCGCTTGAAGCCCGAAGCGTCCGTACTGTTGTACTCGCAATACTGGCACTGGTACACCTTCCTGCCGCTGTGCGTCTTCATGTGTTTCTTGAGCTCGGCCGGCTGGCGGAAGCCCCGCCGGCAGCGCTTGCACTTGAAGGGCAGTTCCTTGGTGTGCAGCGAGAGGATGTGGCGCGACAGCGTGAAGGTATCGGGGGCGTTGAAGTTACAGTGCCGGCACTGGTGCACCTTGCTGCCCTTGTGCGTCTCGGCGTGCTTCTTGAGCTCCGAGGGCCGGTGGAAGCCCTTCTCGCACACGTCGCACTGGTGGGGGAAGTCCTTGGTGTGCACCGAGATGATGTGCCGCTTCAGGTCGCTGGAGTTGGTGCTCTTGTGCTCGCAGTGCGGGCACTGGTGCGTCTTGTGGCCTTGCACCATCTCCATGTGGCGCTGAAGCTCCCGCGCGTCGGCGTAGGCCTGCGGGCAGTGGCTGCATTTGAAGGGAAGGTCGGCGCCGTGCTTGCTCTTGATGTGAGTCTTAAGGTTGGACTGATCCGCGCAGCGGAACTCGCAATGCGGACAGTGGTAGGGCTTTTCGCCCGTGTGGGTTCTCATGTGCTTCTTGAGCTCCGACGGGTGGCGGAAGCCTTTGGCGCACTCCACGCACACGTGCGCAAAGTTCTTGCTGTGCACGGCCAGCAGGTGGCGGTTGAGCAGGCCCTGCTCGGCCGTCTCGTAGTCGCAGTACTTGCAGTGGTGCAGCTTGGGCTCGCGGTCCTTCACGATGAGTTTGTCCGAGCCCAGCGGGCTGGACTCGTGGTAGCGCCGGGCGTACTCGGCGTATTCCGGCGGCGAGCGCTCGCTGTTGTGGCTCAGCAGCTTGTGGCTCTCCAGGTGGTTGTGGAAGCTGATCTTCTTGTTGGTGGTGAAGTCGCAGTCCGTGCATTGGTACTTCTTCTTCAGGAGGTGGTCCGGATGGTTTTTCATGTGGCATTTCAGGAAGCCTCGCGAGCGGAACTTCTTGCCGCATATGTGACACGGATAGACTGTCAGCGGCATGCCGTCGGGCCCGATGATGACGGCTGAAAGAGGGAAGGTGAAGAAACGGATACATTTTTAGCTCGGCATCAAATAGTTACCTTATCAAAAGGTAGGACTGGACCATTATGGAAAAATAATCATCACAATTATTATGAAAACAATCGAATGATTTCTCTGCGCTACCTCGAGAATGTATTGGTAAAAGATGTGCGTCCATTTTCTCTCCTTTTGTGATTAAACTTTAAAACAAGCTACCCCAACATGACACATTTCATACCGTAACTGGAGCAGCGGTTTTAAAAACATTTAAATCTTTGCGCAATCCGTGCAACAGTTTTTCAGGCGGTGTCTTATATTTGTTGTTAAATGCTTATCCCTTCCGCAGTGCGAAATCGTATCTTGTACACGTTGCAAGTCGTTGTTGCATTGCTTCCACTTTCTGCATTAAAATATTTCCAAATTTTAGTCATTATCATTGTAAGATGCTTCTAGGTTCACTTTAGCTTACCACAAAAACTAAAAGAATGTATCCAAAAGGGTTGTGTTTGGTTAAGCTGTATTGGACGTGTTATGATTTTGTGTAATATAAAACAGTGTGTTATGGTTTTGTGTAAAATAAAACAGTGTTTTTCAACCACTGTGCCGCGGCACACTGGTGTGCCGTGGGAAATTATCCAATCTGTGTGCTTGTGCGGTCTAGCGCCTGGCAGCTTACCCATGTAGTACTCTTATAAATCTTATAAATATAAATCAATATAAATCCGAGGCGTAGTGAAAAGGATGATGTGGTTTTTAGAGCAGACAGCAGAGCAGACCCCCCCCCCCCATCCGCAGTCTAAATTTAAGGCGTTGACCAAGCCGCGGTGATCCAAAAGTTGGGAACCACTGATATAAAACATATGCATATATATTTTGCCACTATCTGTTGACCTCTGAATTACTGTGTTGCTTTGTAGCATTCCATTGGCAACGAGATGTCAGAAATCTATTTAAACTGGTTTGGCGGTGAATGAGTTAATAGAACTCCTTTTTCAGTTTGGGGAAAAAAAAAAAAATCATAGTGTTCTAGTTGTCTCTCTGTGTGTCCACAGTATTTGTGAGTGCATATGCAGTATTTGAAGAAATATCACTCCCAAATTCTATGCTGATTTCCTGTTACCATTTGAATAGGATAATACGTTGACTTTCGTATTAGAATTAGCAACGATTTAAACACTAAGAATGGTTTGCATTTAACCCTTATGTGGTATATGGCCATTGTATGGAACTTCCACATCATCAGGAAAGAAACCAAATACTACCAAAATACTACAAAAGGGTTAAATATATGTCTAATTCTTTTTGTTGTGCATTTAGCTTGATGGTGAACTCAGCACGTTTGTGCATTTCAGATACTTTCACATCAAGAACTTGCAAACACACTTTGCCTTTCTGTATTTTTTGGGGGGAAGGCTTTAAAGAGTGAGAGAAATTAAAATCAAAATCATCAAAATCATTTTTTTTTTTAAACAATCGTCCAGCCCTACTAAATGACAATCAAAATAATTACATACAGCTCCTACCAGTTTGACACTGCCGTGTGTCCCCTTTCTTCTTTTTCTTGGCTTTTGGTTTGAGGACACGGTTAGCGGGTAAACCTTCTCGGATCTGTAGAAATGGTGTTGCTGTGCCGTTCTTGACCTGATCTATGGTCTTACCTGCGCAGAGTCAGTATAGACTATAACATCTATTTGATCTTCACAGTCCTCCACATGGCAACAAGAACATACTGATATCGTCCTCGTCGCTGTCCTCGTCGTCATCCTCTTCGATTTTGGGCTGCTTCTTGACGGCCATGTAGACCATCTTGTCACGGCCAACTCCGAGTCTTCCAGATGAGGCAGCTTCCAGGTCAGGGTGGCCATTTTGGTATTCATCCTCAGCAATCACCTCTGTTCCACCTGAAACGAGGTGGAATGGTGTTAGTTCATCAAACTCGCATTCAAGACTCAGTCTAATTTTACTTTGGCGACTTGCCCAAATCATCATCGGCCTCAGCTTTGAAAATGTACACTTTGATGACTTCGGCGGCCGTGTCTTCCTTGCATTCCTTGTCTTCCATTACCTCAGTGCTAATCTCCAGAGGCGTGTCTCCTATGTCCAACTTCTCTCCCACCTCATCCACTAAACAGCAAAAAGATTTAACCTCAAAAAACGAGATGCGATTAGTAGTACTGTCTGAGATAGAAGACGATCTTACGGGAGATCATGAGGTAATCTTCGGAGCTGCTTCTCCCGTCGTCGTCCTCATCCATCTGCAAAGGAACGGCCTCAGACGGAAGCTGCCGGTGGATGATGGTCTCGGCATTGGCTTCAGTCACCATCAAGCCCTCGGCAACAAGTTGGTGGTCTAGGGTGTTATCCTGGTGGTCCGAAAGAAGCTCTGCGACAAACACCTGGTCTGACATGTCATCGTGGTGGTTGGCATCCTGGATCAGGTCCGAGGTCAGCACGTGGTGGTGTTCCAAAGCCTCTTCTATCGCAACCTCCGTTCCCAGGATGTTTTCCGGCATGATCACGCTATGTTCTGAGTGCACCATGTCCTCGCTGCCTATCTCGTGGCCGTCTACGTCCTGCGACTGCAGGCTTTCGACGTCCACCTCCAAACCCTCCACAACTTCTGCTTCCAAGCCCTCCACTTCCACTTCCTCCTCAAGGCCCTCAACCACATGGGCTTCCAGGTCCTCCACGTCCACCTCTGTTTCCAGTCCCTCCACCACATGCGCCTCGAGACCCTCCACCTCCACTTCTCCTTCGAGGCCTTCCACAACCTGAGCCTCCAGCTCGACCACTTGCGTCTGGAGGCCTTCGACCACCTCTGCCTCCAGGCCCTCTACGTCGGCGTGCAGACCCTCGACCACTTCGCTTTCCAGGCCTTCGACGACCTGAGCCTCCAGGCCCTCCACCTCCAGGCCGTGCTCCAGGAGGATGCCCTCGTCCGTCATCACGTCAGACAGGAGCATGCCCTCGGGCACCGACACCACAATGTGATCCCCGTCAATGTGTGCCAGGCCACCCATCCCTGCAACTGTTAAAATAAGAGATGTCACTTAAGATAGAATACATACTTTAAATGCATCTAAAATACCCCATAACAAATACATCGACCAAACAAAATTGCTGTCCACACTGCTTTTCTCACCAATAGTCTAACCATCTGCGCAAGTTAAATCAAATTTTAAGCAAGTGTCAGCATTTGAGACCTGACGCTAACTTTGACACATTGAAGTCTGAGAATTTGGTCGGCCCTGAAAAATTGTTGGGATATTTCAATTGAAATTTGTCAGCCAATGAGAGAAAGGGGTTCCCTGTGGAGAAGACAAGATGGTTATACTGCTTCCTTCTAATTTGAAGGTATTTGTGACAATAGACTATATAATACAAAACCTTTCCCCCCCAAATTGAACATAAATTACAAAAAGAAACAATCCAGGTGGAAGTGCCTTTTTCGAAGGCAACACAGAATCAAAGAAAATCAGAATCAACAACATTATGACATTAATTTCTGACTTACCAGCCAAAACAGCAACCAACCCACATTTTTTTTAGCAATGTTGATTTGAAAAAAAAAGTCATTTTGAATAGAAGATAGAAAATAAAACATTCTTTAAAATACAATTCATAATATATGGCTTGACAAAATAAAAGATTATTAAAATATTGTTAGTTGCAGCCCTTAGTTATTGTTTTAACTGTCTTTATACTTGAGTTATACTAAAATGTACGGAACATCCTCTGCAGCTGTGATTATTGAAAGTATATATAAAGCTGAGTTGAGGTTTTAAAACTGTGAACATTTCTAGTCTAAAATGATTTTTTGCAACAATTAAACGCCCTTTACCACCCACCAAAATCTTGCATGATCATAGCGTGGGGCATCTTTAGCTCCTGCGTGTGTAACTCCAACACACCGCCTCCTTGGTCCATGCTTAACCCCGGGAAAAAGAAAACAGCCTGAAAACTATAAGATATAAATCATGAGCGGCATAAGAGTGTGTATATAGCCAGTAAAAGTCATGCTTTATATACACAAAAATATCCAAACAATAAAAGAAATACCTTCACATTTGATGCGTAGAAGCTTAAAATAAAAACAGCATATTAAATCTGCATCTTCACATCAGTTGATCCCTCTGGTGAAAATAAATAAAAGTGCAAACGTTAGTAGACACAATAACAGAGCAATGTGTTGAGCTCAATTATAATATATTATATCAATATCCCTGAAAGAACATATACGTATACATATATATATGTTGCAGAGGAAATTACAGTTCATGATGCACACTGTTATGCACTGAGGAAGTGGAATATGTTGTTGACCACTGGCTCCGTCCTCTGCCAACCAATAGTACTACAGGCGTCTCGGTGCATTTATTTGACTGTGCACCTGGAGTTAGTTGAGTCTGATGGCGAGGGCTTATTTGACGGGGGAGGAAAAAAAAAAACGATCTGCCCCGTTAGGTGGGCAGGACAAGCCCACCAGTCCTGCCACAGTGGGAGTCCTCCTACATGTTATCAGTGGGAGGAAATGCACTGTCGTCACATCATTGCTCAATGCAAAAAAAAAAACGTACGCTTGATTATAAGTGCGTTTAATGTGCATATTTGTCTGTAGGTGTGCATGTAGAAATGTGGACACGGTTCTATTCTGATCTGAATATCAGCCGTATTTACAGTTCTTGCTGGCCTTATGCAATGTTTTCCCGACGCCAAGCTACTGCTGGCGTCCCACCCAGCGGAGCTAACTTGCTAACAAGCTACAACTGATCCGCCCGGCGCCATTTTGTTTTAGCATTGCGGCTAATATTCGACGCTCGTTAGCGGCTTCAAAAGCACCAATTCGGAGATAACGCGTTCGCAACCGCGCGGGGATAATAATGTCACCGAAGGAGGCGACGAATCAGCGTGAGATGGTGTAAAAATTGGGGCGTTGCTCAAAGCAATGCACCCACGACCGTCCTTCTGGCTAGCTAGCCTGCTAAGCTAACTGGGCGCCGCCTGTGCCGCATTATGTCCGTGTTGTTTTTCCACAAGGCTCAAAGAGGCCCGCTACGGCCGACTGGGCCCTTGCGAATTAAACCACATTCTATTCGGATTGGTCCCAAGTAAATTTACCTGATAGCGTCGTCTTCGGACTCTTTTGGCGTTTCTCCCCCTCGTCCGTTTAGTCTATTATTGTTTTTGGTTTATTTTTGACGGTAAGCTAAGTGCGGCCTGCAGTTTTGGATCCCCGGGCACCCTTTGCTAGGCCTCGGCCAATCAGCTTGCTTCCTGACAAGCAGAGGGAGGGCGGGGGCCAGACAATGCGTGGCCTCGTTTACCGCTGATCCCTTACTATTTGCGTCATGCATAAGAGAGCAGTTACACTAACAGGCATTCTATTAACGGCAATCCATTATGCGCATTATGTTTGCGAACCAAACGTGGGCATTGCCACGGGAACCCATGAAAACATTTCCGGATGATCAACTCTGGATTTTTACTTTACACAGATGAGGCCTGTAGGCCATTTTGTGACGATGGGTGTGGTAGCATTTTCGCTCACCCAACCAGGAAACGACAACATCCTGCTTCTGCAGCGATACTCCAGAATAGAACTCTGTTAGCATGCGAGGAAAAAAAAGCGAAAGAACTAGAAGATTCCCGTGACGTTTTCAGATCAAGCTTTATTAAACATTTTTAATTCTCATTTCAGAAGTACTCTACAAGAGAGTGAAAGCTGTACTAAGGCAGGAGGCCTGTATTGCATAATTTGAATGTCAATAAGATTCCAAAATACTTAAAACTTCCCCATCTGTCAATAGATATGCAATAATGCATCAGCAAAATGATGACTTTGCTGAACGGGGATCAATCTTGTTGCAGTTCAAATGCACCTTGGCACAAACCATAAAGTTTTTTTTCTTTTTTTAAATCTTAAATATCAATGAGGGCAGTAGACAATGTAAACAAAAACAAATCTGACGATAATTTCAACGTGAACAATGCCAGCATTTAGAAATTCTCAGATTGTGCGAGACAGAGCAGACAGACTTGTCCATAAGTTACACACCAATGAGGAAAAAAATATCAAGCATGCGTTATTTAGTGCCTACATCTAGTAGGAATTTACACAGAAAATAAACAATTTTCTTTAAATCTTCAATAACATCAAAATACAGCTACAATTAATTGAAATTACAGCAGTTTCTCACAATGACCATAAAAAGTAAAGTAAAAATGACCCCGAAAAACTGTTGTGGAAGCTCTTGAGATTGTCCATATTAACATTTGATGGGGGTGTGCCTTCTTGTTTTGTTAATGCATCCATGCTGGGTATTTGTTAACGATGCTTCATGCAAGATAAAGAGATGAGTCTTGATTGAATCCGGTTCACGCGTCCTTTTACGCAAAATGTCACTGAGAAAAGGTTAGTCGATGATTGCAGCGGCGAACACCTTTGTCAGGCGTTTGTCGGGCTTTGTCAGTAGCAGCCGTCTTTCCAGGATTCATCTGAGATTTTAGCCATGCCCAACGACCTGTTGGCAAAACCCAAATTATATATTGCCTTTGTTTGGAGGGACATCAAATTACTTTTTATGACAACTGTCAAAGGTACATCATCATAAGCATGATAAGTAACGATTCGAAATATTCAACTGCTTATTTAAAAGTATGCTAACGACCTTCATGTGTTCACCACCCAAGGCAGAGACGGAATCTTCAGTCTAACAAGTTGTATACATTAACATATGAGAAGCTGTCATTTAAAAAAAGGGAGGTCAACCACAAAAACTCTTTACATTATGTTCTATAACTAACCGACCAATGTAAAACCAGCGTTCTGATTACTCGTAAGTTTGTGAAATGAATTATCCAGCATTTTTTTTTTTCTTAAATCCATCTCAGAGGTTAGCCATTTTGCCTCTTGCTATTGACTGAAAATGACTTCACAGTTGCTCAGAGCTCAAGTAACGACAAAATCGCGACTCAAGTTTGCGTATGTCGTATGACTTAACTCTGCAAACAGGTGATCTATGATTAGTGTTGGAACAATGAAACTTCACCAAGCACTCGTAATATTTTTTTACGCCTAGATTGTACTTGAGTTAATGTCGCAGTGGAAATTTCATCAACTTCTATTGTACTAGCTTTATCTTCAAACGAAGAGTAGGAGTAAAAAATATCCCAAGTGAAGCTTCATTTTCCCATCACTAGCCGTGACTGGTTGATAGCGAAGCCCCGAGCAGCTGTGATGTCATTTTCAGGCGATAGCCAGTGACAAAATAGCTGCCCTGTGAAATGAATAAAATATTCCACAAACGGAATATTAATCAAAATGCTATGTTTAGAATTTTGGGGTGACATAGAACTTAATGCAAACTAAACTTTTAGGTTGACTCCCCCTTTAAATGTCAGTGAAAATATTTTTTATCAAGCAGGTGCCATACACTACAAAATGTTAAAACAGCTCTCGTTGTGACGCATGTATTAATTCTAGCAATGTCTACATGTGACCACGAGATGGCAATATTGCTCAAACAAATTCCTGCTCAAACACATTCTATTACATGCCTGTCAGCTGCCTTTAAAGGGTGTGTAATTTTACTTTAACTCTTGTTTTATCATGCAGCGTTTGGCTTTTCTTTTACACGTATGATCATCAAGAGTGGTAAAACGGAATTAATTAGTTCTGAAATGACAAAAACCATCAAAACCCAGAGTTTCTACTGACTTTTCTGGTGCTTACCTCCTAGCCGGCTGTGACAGTTTACTCCTGGTGGGTACAGATTGTCCTCGGCCCACCGCCGTCCGCCCGGCGCCAGTGGATGCTCTGCCTGGCATGAAGGGTCCACCATTAGCGGGGCCAGCGGGCTGGACTCGGCGAGCCCCCGAGGTGGGAGGGGCTTGGATGACAGGCAGACCTCTGGAAGGCTGACGAGATGCCATTGAGCCCACAGGGGCGACGGCTTTCACAGGAGCCCGCAGAGAAAGAGGAGACTGGCCATTGGTGCGCAGTCGACTACCTGCCATACCTTCAGTAAACAAGACACGGTCTCAATTACGTGTTTGTGGCGCCCTGTAGAAGTGAGTACTGAAAAGAGGAAAAAATTGTCTACGGCAAATTAGGGATTTTACATGGGGCTTGATATGCAGGGAACTGAGCTTTTATGTTAAGGAATTTAAATAGAGGCATATCACAAAGATGAAACATTAAGGACACCTATTGGAAAAGGTAGACAGTTGGCATACAGTAGATCTTGTAAGTCAGGGGTAGGCTAACAAACAGCTAGTGCTGAAGGGCCAAGTAGGTGAAGTAGACTCTGAACTGATTGCCAGTCAACCACAGGACACACTGAGACAAACGAGCACCCAAACCCACAAACACGCCGAAGGGCAATTTGGAGTGTCAGATATACCCATCGCGCATGTATTTGGGATTGTGGGAGCAAACCAGAGTACCCTCAGAAAACCCACGTGGGCATGGGGAATAAATGCAAACTCCACAGAGGAAGGCTGGAGCCAGAAGCAAACCGGGGACCTCGGACGTGCTAACCACTCTTCCACTGTGCCGCCGGAAAATATTTTATTCTCATTTTTAATGTGGCACCCTATTGATGGACATTGAGGGAAGTGTGTTATCTAAGATAAGTTCTCCATATTGTGTTTGCTCACAGCTCTCAGATAAGACTCAGGGCTTATCATTTTGTTTCCTGATAGCAACACAGACATACGGCACCCTAATTACAAATACTGTATTGAAACTGAGAGCTAAGCGGTACCTGGGTTGTGGATTGTTGAGGGATAGGTTTCACAACTATCAATCTATAAAAAGGAAGGGTGGGGGGAAAAGAGGGCGGGGTTACCTGAGGAGGGGGAAGGATTCAAGTGGGACATGCGGTTGCCAGAGCTCTGGAGGTTAGCCTCCATGCTGCGGCTGTTTCGGACTGCCTCCAGGGAACGTAGGCTGGTGCGGGGGGCCAGGTTAGGCATGCTGTGCCTCAACTCTTCTGGAATCGCACATGAAACCAGAAGTGAAGTGTTGGCTACTCTTCCGGAAACCGCAAAAACTCTTACGTACCTTCACTCTTGGCAAATTTGAGAAGCTCTGCGCTGGGGCCCTGAAGAGAACGTCTGGGGGTTCTTGAGCGTGTGGCCCCGAGTCTGCTGCCCTGCTCCTGACCGTGGTTGGAGGTGGAAGGCGACAGACATCGAGGTGAGCCCAAGGGCGAGGGGGTGAAGCGGCGCCGTTGTTGGGGCACGGGACTGAATCCATCCTCTTCGTCCTCCAGGCTGTAGTTGTCAAATTCCTGGTCGCTGTAGGTGCCGCCCCGGCGAAGGGATTGTAGGGACGTTGTTGAGCTGCGACGTGATGCAGATGCTGAACTGGAAGCGTAATCCTGCCTCAGACCTGATATTAAATTATGTCATGGAAAATAAGTAAAAGTACTCAACCAGTATTAGAATAACATTTTGTTGCTCACCGACCACCTAGTTTTGTTTGAACAAAGACCCTTTCACTTAACTTACATGCAAAGTCTATATATAGCGAGAGTATTTGTTTTCCAGACTATGTTACTGATCTCGCCTAAATCCTAAAAATATTCCACAGCAATGAATACAATTGAATTGAAGAATCAACACAGTAGCAATTTGGTGACTTAAGTATGTACTCACTCTCTTCTTGTAAGCGGGCCATGATCTGGACATCAGTCAGATCTTGCAGTTTATAACCCATGGAGATGGAGTCATCTGATGTACTGAGCTCGCTGTCTATGGAAGATTGTGAGCTCAAGGCGGAGGGCACACTCGAGACACCTGTCGAGTTGGATGATAAATCAAAACAAACATGTTGGATTTTGTCATGGAAAGTCAAATCATTATTATACAGTGCATGTGAGATTTTCAAAGGGATTATGCAGGTAGGAGTAAACGTTATTTAATGCTCATACCTTGACACAAACAGTTCATTTTTCTTTTCAAATTAAGAGCAAATTGACTGGGATATGATGCAACTTATTGCGTAATTGTGTTATAGTGGCTCCTTTGGGAAAGGTTGTAAAGTTTTATATAGCTGCACACTGTCGTTAGTGACGCAAGTTTCCGGTAGACGAAGCATGTCTGTTATCTGGAGTTGCAGGGGCAAAAAAAGGCTATGGATACCACTACAGGTATACTGTAGTTCCGAAGCTGATCAAATGGGAAACAGATGGCACAGCACTCTTGTTTCAACATTCTTTTTTTCCAACCTAAAATGATTTTTTTTTTTAGGTTGGTTCTACATCATTGAAAAAAGTTAAGAACCACTGCCCTAAGATAATAATATCATTTTGGAAGAAAAATGCCTCAAAACGTTGCATGAAAACTAGAGTGGTTGAACTACTACCATAATTGGCTTGTTCAGATTTTTTTGTGGTTCATTTTTTTGTTGTCTTTAACCTCAGAAAACACAATTTTCTTTACTTGTTTGACAACAACTGTGTTAAAAATTACATGCTTCACACTGTGAAGATTATTTAGGTTAAGAACCATTAAGGACTTAATGCCCTGACTGATGGGGCATTTACACAAAGAAGCTCATCATCAGCCTTGAGCTAGCTGAACGCAAAAGATTCCCCTAAATTCCTTGAGGATTTGACAAAATACTTATAACAGAGGCTTATTGATGAAGTTCATTTTAGAACTGATTATTGCTCATTGTTAAGACAGTATGTTTGTGCAAATGGCAAAACCAGAGGCATCCGATTCGACAAATAAGCCTAACCAGAAACAACTGGCTGATCACAAGCCTGGGATTGGATTGGATCAGCACACCACAAGCCATGCAAAAACTGTTACAGGGTTTGACAACGTTAGCAATGTTGAGAAAATCAGGAGAGCAAACGTAACACCCGTCGACAGGTCGGACAGGTTATGTACAAATCATTGATGTAAACATCATTAAAAGAACAGTAAATTTACCCACCACACCAAAGTATAATTCACACATACTTGAAAAAACTTCTAACCATTTTCCCAAGTATTCTGGCTAGATTAAAAGACAGATCATCAGAGTGACAAAAATGTACACTCAAGTTTCATTTACCCTTTAAATTAGAATTCTAGATGACTGCCAGCCATGATTTTTGCTGAAAGGTGTGTTAATGAATATGGTTGTTATTGTTCTTTTTCTAGGCTATGCTGGCAGCTGTTACTTTGTTCACTTTTCCACTTCCTGTTTTGTTCCCTCTCGCTGACAGACCTGTTTGAGGACTTTCGCCCCAGTTTGTGGTTAAAAAGTGTGGGTATTGTGTGATGTCGATTGCTAATGTTAGACGTTCTATGCACCGCCGCCACTTGTTATCAGTTTTATTTGATTTCAAGGTTCTTTTTACACTAGCCGACTCATGTGTGACGGTCGATGAAGCGCATCTGACAGGCAATTAAAAGTTGTTATTAAGGATAAGAGGGTTTAAAGTCCAAGCAGTAACATTGTTCAAATGTTACTTCAGAAACGGGATGAGCTTTGTAATAGGGCAGTGTACATGAATGCAATATGTGTAAGTCAGTGGTTCGCATCATTTTTGGATCCCCGTGAAATATTTTTCTGGAAGAGGTTAAAAAGATAGCAAAAAATAATGCACATGAGAATTATATCAACGAAAAGTATCCTCCTTTGGGGTCATAGTAAAGGTCTCTTCTCATAAAGAAACCATTAACTTCATTTTAAATAAAGGTTTGTAAGTTTAAAAAATATATATATATACCCCCTGGAGTGCCTTTGTATACCCCCATATAAGAACAACGGGAATTTAAGTAACAGCCAAACAGACTTGACATCTTTCCCCCATGTTATTAACAGTAAATGTTTTCTTTAACTCTTCTTCCATAAACTTAAATCTCAGACATACAGGTATTTTTATTTTAAGAGTACACACATTCAATACCAAGTAGTTAACTACCATAATTACTCAAATACGATTTTTTTCCCCAAAAATGAAGGCCAAAATATGGGTGCGTCCTATTAATGGTAATTTAAAGATAAGATTTTAGACACCATTTGAGGAAGATTCCTCAGTCAGCCACACAAGCCGAGTTTTGACGCACAGATGTGCATTTTTATATCGGCTGTATTCTTACAATAATTACCGTCGCGTGAGGACGTAGAGGGCGGAAGTCAGTTGTCAGAAGTCAGTAAAAATGGCTGGTGCTGAATGAGGCAATTTCTTTTGGTTTCAATTTAATATCGTCCTAAAAAATAACAGTTGCCACTGATTGTCTAAAAATGGAAAAAGATTACTCATTATTTCAAGTATATGTGATTTGCCCCTGATCCAATAAAGCATGCAAAAAAGCCCTCAAGTGGACCAACAGTTGACACATTAGTGCACACATGACAAGTGACCCACTTCCCAGCAAAAACTGACACGAGTCCCGCTGATAAAGTGTTGTATGCAACATGAGGAGCACAGCGTGTTAATGTCATGCCATACCTGAGCTGCCACAGGTTAGTAGCGATTTGTTAGTTGATTTGTGGTACCCAGGAGAAATCAGGCCCGAGCCAGCCGAGCCTGCCTCTGCCGACGGGCTGCTGTACATGTTCCTCCAGCGGGATGCTGCGGGGCAGCAGAATAAGAGATAAGATGACATATTAAGGGGAACAAAGAAAAGTAAAGGTGGGACAAGCGTAATTGATAACTTGAGATTACGTGAGGGTTTAAAGTAACAAAAGACGCCGAATGAAAACGGTCAACTTTTCCACAGGGGACGATCTTCTGCAAGAATGATACGGTCGTGTAATAATACAGTTTCGAGGGTGGGGTGGGAGTCTATGGGAAATAAAATTAGTTTAAGATAGCGCAGCAAAATTTGCCTTCTCCTCATAAAATAGTCTTTAAACTGAGCAGGAAATGCGTGAACATGGTAAACCACTGCACTAAAATCTATCTGAAAGACTGTTTACAGTTTCCACCCATTTTTTTCCCTAAAGGGAAAAGAGAGACATCTATTTAGGAGACATACTTATTAAAAGTGGATGATTTGAAACGACTTGCTTTTGGAACTACAACTAAAAGTAACTTCAGCATACATTAGTCAAGATGTTCACTTAGTGTAAAATACAACACAATATAGTAAAGCAGGATGTACAGTTTTCAAAGCAACTGTGAATTACTACTGACGCCTAAATCATAACTACAGTTTGCCAAAACATGCAGTTTTACCCCTATTCCAAACATTTCCAAAGCAAAGTTAGCCCTGAGTAAGTGACTCAACCCTTTGGAGTCATTTTGCACCGTGATGAATGGCTTTTTTGTCTGGGTTTTGCACAGAGCTGAAAGTACACGACGCACAAAGCTAAAATAATGAAAGGAGTGTACTGGAGGAGAAATTTACTTCAACTCAAGAAAACACCCTAAGAATATCTAAAAATTATGCAAAGCAGCGCACATTAGGCTGTGCAGACTGCGGAGTATGCAGTATGCTTGTTCATTCTTTAAGTGCCACGGACGAGAATTCTCGTCTTTTAAAATAGTATAAACAATAATAAATATTAAGATTGTCGTCAAATACATTTTTTTATGGAGGGTAGCTGACACCCTTGACTAATGCTTACCTAATATAAGCCAAATGAGCACTGTAGTGGTAACTGTGATCATTGGATGGCAAAGTTTTCACACATACAACATAGCGGTTATCGAGATCAATTTTAACTGAAGAATGGAAGTCAATCTTTCATATGATATCAGCCATATTTACATCGACATTGCACGCAATATTCCGTCGGCCTTGAAAAATGAGTGAAAATGCTAAATATACTGGCCCTCTAGAGGTTTCCTTTTCTGATAATGCTCGGCACTGAAAGAGTTAAATATGCCAATTTTCTCAATAGTGATTTTTAAAGGGGGGGGGTCATGTTCAATGTGCCCACACTAGTCCAAACATATAATTTTGATTAATATTGCATTTGTGAATATGAATTAAGCAGTAAAATCCCCTAAAGTTAAAATACCTCAGGAGACGGCCATTTTGTCGACTGAAAATGACATCACAATTGTTCTGGTGACAACCAAGTATGGCGAAGTGATGGGAAAATGAAGCTTCATGAAGCACTTGTAATATTTTTTACTCCTCTATATGGTGCTCTTGGTTCACAGATAAAAACTGGTAATACAGAAATTAGATAAGACTGATCGATTGATCAGGATTACAGACAGAGACAGACAGACAGACAGACAGACAGACAGACAGATAGATAGATAGATAGATAGATAGATAGATAGATAGATACTGTACATAGATAAATAGATAGATACTGTACATAGATAGATAGATAGATAGATAGATAGATAGATAGATAGATAGATAGATAGATAGATAGATAGATAGATAGATAGATAGATAGATAGATAGATAGATAGATAGATAGATAGATAGATAGATAGATAGATAGATAGATAGATAGATATGCAAGCTGAAGCGTGATTGGCAGCCTACTTAAGATTGATAAAAATGGGTGATTTTTTTCTGCTTAATTCATATTCTGGGCTAATTAGAAGATATTAACATAAGAAGATTTGGGTTAGCTCCCCCCATAACAACACAATGTTGAGATACGAAAAACATGAGGTAGCAAATTGAAAACGTTCCGCCATCAAGCACAGCTGATGTCATTTAATGTAAGGGGAAAAAAAAACCCATAACAAGGTCGACGTTTATGGACAGCTATAATACTGATATTTGATTAAGAACAAGCTCATGTTTAAAATTTGAATAATAAGTGAATCCCATACTTTGGTCCAAACGGTTGATTAGGGTCCGACACGCCATCTCAGTCTCTGGGCTGCGGTGGTCGAAAACCTGCCGACACCACTTCAAGGGAGACTCGGGGCCTGCGTCTGATACTTGTTTTTTAGGGGACACGTACAACCTGCAAACAATGAAGAAATCCATTGCTACAAATCCGGGCATTCAAGAATGGAAGTGGCTACAAAGGGACAAAACTAAATGCCAAGTCACACCTGTAGATTCTCATAGCTTGAGGACAATGTCAAGGAGCAGAAATGTGCAAAAAATAAATTTGTGTCATGTGTGATTTTTTTGTGTGTTTTGTTTTGTTTTTACAATACGGTCACAAGCTTTCGCAGTAACACCAAACAGCCAGAAGCTTTTGAAGTGACTTTCACATGGGCTGTTCCTTTGAGGTGTGTGCACAAAAGACGCGGACCAACTGGTTCAGAACCACAATTAACCACAAATCATCTTTCCATTGGACAAACACAAAAGGCAAAAAAAAAAAAAATCCCAGCAGAATGAACAACAACACAAGGGGAAATATTCAGGTCGCAACATTCCGCTGCTTTTTCTCTGTGCTTGTCCGTTTCTGTACAATAAACCCAGTTGAATTAATCCAGTCCTTGCGTTCATCACATTCTGCGCATGACAAGACTCACAACCCCTATGGCTTCAGAAATATTGCTGCTTGTCTATAAAAAGACATTCAACTCTGATTTTGTTGAAGTTTGAACAACGACTTAATCTTGAGTACTACTTGTAACTTTGAAAATCGCGTGATGGTTCCTGAAGTTATTCGTTTTTTGTGTATGGGAAAACAACATTTTTGTGGTATATCATCAATAGAAAATTTGGTGCTACAAAAATACACACATATACATACATACATATTTAGACATAAAACAACTCTATTGCCCATATTGCTCAGTGGCTGTCCCTGACTTTCACATGTACACCTATGTTCCTACCCCCTCATGCGCACACGTACGCATTACTGGGCTACACAGGCACGGAGCATTAAATGTCAAAAAAAGAAACGTACTTTTCCTGTCATTGTAGAGCCTTTGATTAAAGTTGCTGATACCTGTAAAAATTGTGTTAAAATCATATCCACATTTGAAAACTATTGGGATAAGTCATGAACATTAAGAGGTCAATTTGTTGTGAATTTATGTTATGGAGGATTTTTGACGCATTCAAAGTTCTCATCCAATGTTTGTTTGTTTTCCCACAAACAAAAGCCTGAACACGAAACCCTTAGGCAATTCTTGTAAGTTAAGATAACTAAGGAACTAACAAGAAATTAACATTGTTACATGTTCAATGAACACCTCCAAGACCAAAAATAAGCACAATACCCATTGTGAAGGCATTTTTTGTGTAACTGCAGTATACGATCATAAAGGTTTGCTTATGCACTACATTAGGGGAAAATCATTATGTTGAGGGTAACATTATTATCCATTGAAAATAAGCTAACTGCACAGCGAACCGTGACTTCAATTAGTCCTGTTTCACGATTGGCCGCCACACTCCCCAGAGCTTGGCCAGCCTCATTTCGCGCCAGTGTTTCTGTCCCAGTTGCAGCCCGGTCACAGTTGGGGCCCCGTGTCACATGCTGCGCAATCCCACCCAAAGCAGTTTATCCACACGGCAGCAGCCAAGGCCAGGCCAGCTCAGATTATGTTCCTACCAGGATTACCGGCTATGATGCACCTCTAAAGCACATATGGTATGGCTAATGATGAAATGAGCTGGCTGGCTCTTAAACAGCTAAATTGGCTGGTTTTAGTCTGTTTGTTTTATCTGTTGCCACTCTGGGAAATGATATGAGTTGCATTCAAATTAGAAACCAAGGATTATCAAATGCAAAGATGACCTGTAGTCCAAACAAATTAGAGCACACAGCTAAGCATTAACAGGCAGTAATAATTCAAAACATACAAACGGCCACTTAAATCTGAGTGTTCGGGTCATTGCTTTATAGTTAGTGGTGTCTTGTTTTAAATTAAGAACCGTCATAATCCAGTCCACAAGGACCCGTGCCGTGCATGTTTTCAAAGTTTTTCTTTGCAACACACCTGATTCAAATGATAAATTCATCAGTTAGCTCTGCAGGAGCTTCATAACGAGCCTTATAATTTGAATCAGGGGTGTTGCAAAGAAAGACTTGGAAAACATCCAGGACACAGGACATCGTGGACTGGAGTTTGACGCTTCAGGACTAAGAGAGTTAAAGAGCAACATGTTAAAAAAAAAAAAAAAAAAGTTCTGTATCAATTTTCATTCCTGTAACTCAAGATTTAAAAGAAACTACACCAAAACCTGTCAAACAGGAATTAAGTCAAGGAACATTTTTCATTGTTTTCTTTTTTTTGGTTGCTGTAAATTTATTATTTGACAATTAACAGCCTCTTTTATTCACATCTACTCAATGATTCTGAAATCGCTCCTACCAGCTGGCTGCATTTCCTCCGGTGATAAAGATGACTTGTGGTGTTACACATCCCTGATATAAAAACATTTGCTTATGTCTCAGAAGGATGTAAAATTCAACACAGCCAAATTAGACATAATAGTCACTCGCCCTATGGGAAGAAACTCAGTTGTGAGGGTCCATGTGTGAGTCATTTTACTGCAGAGATTTTTGTATAAAGAAAAATGATGAGATGTGACATTAATGCCGCATACGTGCATTTTGGACATTTTGAAACAGTAATGAGTTGTGTAGTGTACCATAGTTGAAAAAACATACCAACTATCTCCATCTTCAACAGGGGCACACTCCTCTTCCAAATCGAGAACGTCCACCTCATCTAGAAAGGATTGATCCATCGCTGAATCGCTATCTGCTAAAGTCTCAGACTCATAACTTTCTTGCGAGGGGCTGTCCGGTGTATGGTCTTGGTCCTGCGTCAGCCCGCCGCTACAGGTCAGGGTAAGGAAGCCGCCGCATGGCCTGATATCCTCGGCTGCATCTTCATCCTCTTCATTCTCCAACCTGTTGGCACCAGGGAGTGGGGACATAGCGTCGAAGCTTTCCAGTGGGGGTGACAGCTCCAAATCTTCTCCCACCAGGTTCTCCGCTCCACAATTTAACTGCTTATTGATATCGACATCCAATGCGAGGTTATTCTCGCTGCTGGCTCCTCGGTTGATGATGTTTTTGCTTCCCCTGTTGCGCAGGGTCTCATTCTGGACTTCCAGTCTATGAACAAGTTCCTGCAACTTTCGGACCTCCTCCAGCTCCACCCCTGCTAAATCTTGAGTTCCCTCCACTTGCCCATCGCAGCCAAGCTTGGAGCTCTCCATGAGGCCAGGAGGGCTACCAATGTCAGATTGGGGGACCGGGCTGGCACTTTCTGGAACCACCATCGTTCTCTATTGGAAATTGGACTCACATTAGTAAGACATCAAATGAATGGATGGCTGATTGTTTACAAGATAGAAAAACCCATTTGACTCATCATCATTTGTTTCGCAGACAAGAGATTATAAAAAAAAAAATGAATGGGTGACGAACCATTATCTTAGTGACAGGCAAATTTAGCACATTTCAGGGAACCGAAGTCCATATTCACCAACACGTTTACAATATCTTAAAGAAATTCACAATACAAAATGACTAGTCAGAATCAGCACTGCTCTTATAATGAAGCGTTATCCCCGCAACGAAATAATATAAATGACCAATAGTTCGATGTTAGCTAACATATGCTAGAAGCAAAACAAATGTACCGACCGGTGTGTGTTGTCCTCGCGAGCGGTAACGACGGAACGTACCCGGCGGCCACTCCGAGCTCAAACAACTCCCCGGAACATCAGCCACCGCATGAACGAGCCAGTGGATCCCAAGCTGGTGAATGTCGTCAGTAATGTCCCCGTAAAAACCTCGCTCACGCTCACTTCAGGCTGATGGTGTACTGCCAGCGATACTTTCCTGGTTGCAGTCATGTCGCTCGTCGCTAACTAGCTTGTTGATGTACTTTAGTTAGCATAGTGAGCGATAACTGCAGAGCCCCTCCCCCCGACGGTTCTTTCTGTTATCGCGCGCCCTCTAGAGGGCGGAAGCAAAAATTGTGTTATGGGTTTTGTGATGGACAGCTATTGTTATACAGCCACTGGAGGTCGCTGTTTTAAACTTTTTATACTACTGTTACTTGGACTTACTTGCATGTTCCGTAAACAAGATTGTGAAATTTCTATCACAAGATTATTCCTCATTGAAACATTAACCCCATCATAAAAAAACAGATGTATTAGCTACGTCATTTTACGAAATAAAAACAACATTTTGTATAAAAATCCAATAGGATTTTTAAAATTAAGTACTGTTTCTTCAGACTCAAGTATTACGACAACATTGAGTTTTACGAAGCGTGTGAGAAATGTTCGCCTGGTGTCACAAAAAAATATATTAGGACACTCCAAAAACTTTATAACTTAAAAAAAGCATCGGTTTAACGTAGAGTTTAAAGTTAAAAGTTTTAAAGTTATCGTTTTGATATTTTCATAGTTGAAAGTTGGCACGTAAAGAGGTCTACGTATATTTTGGTTACAACGGATCTAAATTTATGTACATTTATGACGTTTTTGTTCTCTATAGTCACAAATGTATTTTTATTTTCACGGGGAGAATTAACATCAATATAATGACTAAGTTGTATTTTAATTCCCACTAGATATACAAATACTAATAAATGTAATAGTGCAAATATTTATTGCATGATCGTTTATTACATGTGGGGGTACTAGGTGAAGAAGGTGGGGCCAACGGAGCTGGAATACAACTGGGTGGTATCCACACCAACTCAAAACCACTTTATTATAAATGTTTTTAATTTTCTTCCATGTAGGTTGAAAACAACTCCGTCCTATCTGTACTTTCAAAGTCGTAGGCTGCACTGCATGTGAACATGTTTTTTCAAGCCTGTTGTGGAAAAATCACATCTGGCACCCTCTCGAGGGAATCTACTCATGTCAAATAGAACAAAACACGCTGGACCAGTTTATGCAATTGAATTTCCCTTCATGCCTTGTCAGTCTTTTAAAAAGGTGTTCACGCTGCATTGATTTTGTCGTATTTAATGTACTCGTGTTGAAAAAGCCTTTTTATCAGTTTTTATAACATTGCCTACAATCAAAAGTTTTTATTACTTTTTAAAAGTCAAAAATGTACTTTTGTATTTAACATGGGCCACTAAAATATGGATGGCTGCAAATGACCCCCGGGCTGTCATTTGGACACCACTGGTTTAGCAAACAGTTTAAAGAAAAACAAAAAAAGAGAAAAAGAGGAAAAAAAGGAGGTATATTTGAACAGTGATTTGCTTTTATTGTATAAATTGGTGCTTGACAAACATTGACATTACTATTAAGGTAGAATGCACAATCCCATGGCAATAAAGAATGCCTGTTCTCAAAAGACAATCAAAACATGATTTTCACTTGTATAAATTTTACTCATGTTACTACACCTGAATTAGGACACCTTGTGATTTCCGTGGCAAATTTAAAGCAACATTTAACTACTGTAACCAAAAAAAGAAGGGCCATATTCTACAACAGCTCCTGAAATGCACCACTTACAACATAAAAAAAGTACATTAATAGTAATGTGAAAATCTGTCTTGAATTCTACAAAATGAAACTCACTTTATTTTGGTTATTTCTAAATGATCGATACATAAAAAAAAAATGGCAGTAAAATACATGGCATTACTTTGAGACATTAATACAGTAATATATATATTTGTTTTAATCAACTCATGTTGGCACATGGAGGCAGGAAATGGGATGGAATCAAATGGATGAAGGGAAGAGGCCAAGTGAGTCTTTGAGGTGTCAATAACATCTGCTGCCTTTCGACATTCTCTTTTCCGCATCAATGTCTGCAAACAAAAAATATTAAATGAGAAAGAAATTATCCGATATTGACGGGAGAAAATGTTTACTATTGAAAATAATGATCATGCAATGTGCTCCACTGCTTGGCAATTAACAACAAAGTTATTTTTGAATGTGTAAAATGTTAAAATTGTATTCAAAAGTTACCACTTACCCGCTTTGGTGGGCATTGTGTTCTTCTCGTTTGTTGTAGTTTTCTTCAGCTTCTTCTGGTTAAATCTCGTCACTTCATCGTTGACCATCCTGCTAGCTGTTTAAAAAGCAAATCTCACTGTGAGAATCTATGAAATGTTTTCTGGCAAAATTAAGTCTTAACGTTAAAATATGCCTGTTTTAAATGTTTGAATTTTCTTGTGTGTTTTGGCACTTTTTTTGAAAGCTGAAGTTGGCGTTTGTCGTGACAGTGGCAAACAAGCAGGCAAGTGTCGACACTGATCCAAGCTGTTAGAATAGTATCACTTCCGTGCCATTTTTCACAACATTTTCGAAATGGCACGACTCCGACTGAAAAGAGTGCTTTGCTTGTTAAAATCTTCCTTAAATGCCACAAAGCAAAACCTGCTTTATTCTGTTAGTTTAGAAACTGAATTCCAAAATAAGGGCAAATAAAAGACGTGGCCTGACTTTCAAACAGAAATAGTGTGACAACTTTATACCAACAACATGAGGGGATGGAAAACAAATCTTATTTGGAAGTTGGAAAGATGAAGCTTGAGGGAAATGTGAGTCACTTACGGTCCTCTTCGTTTATTTTCTTTTCCCGTTCAATCACTACAAGAACAAAAAAATACCAGAAAGGAAAACAAACAAATCATTAATACAATACAATACAGAAGAAACAAATCATGCTGTATTATTCAAATTAGTAATAAGTACAATTAGGCTCTCAAGGCACATATTGGATTATCATAGTTAACAATAGCAATTAAAACAGAAGACTTCTTACTTTGATTCAAACTCTGCAGAGGCTATTAACTCGTTCAATCCCACAGGCGTAAATTACCGTATTTTTCACACTATGAGCCGCACCTAAAAACCTTCAATCTTCTCAAAAGCTGATGGTGTGTCTTATAATCCGGTGCACCTTATACGGCATAATTCGTGAATTTTCATTTTTGGGAGACAAAAAATAACTTATTTGCCATGTAAAGTCTTTAGTTTTTACCTCCTGCATTTCAGTTATAAATGTATTTTTTACAATTAAATTTTTATAACACCCTGTTTGAAATTTTGATATGCTATATATAGTCCAATTTTGAAGCAATTATATGGGGACAAGGCACAAAATTGTAAAAGAAAACAATTTTATAAAAATAAATCTAGAAGTTGTTTTGAAACCAACAAAACAATATATTTTAAGGTTTTTGCTTGCAATTTCATTAAAAAACTAGTTTAATATTTAATGGAATCATAATTACATTCTTTTAAACTCATCGGCATTGTGCCAAAGAGTCTTTTATTGTAATCAAGAGGTATGTTTTCCCCCTCATTCTTCAGATAGTACTTTCCACCAATCATTTTTAGTCTTGATTTCTAATTGTCTATTTATAAAGTTTGACTGACTTACCTGATTGTTCTGTTGACATTCCCTTTAGCGCAGCTCCATCTAGTGGATGTATAACGCAACCCCAGACACTACAGTAGCTTCTATTCTATACGCCTTATAATGCGGTATGCCTTTATAGTTTTCAAAAAGGTTATTCATTTAAGGTGCGCCTTATAATTCATAAAATATAGTATACCTTTTGCAGTTTAGACAGTCGATCCAACATACATTTTTTTTAACCAAGATAAGTGTAAAGGACTATCAAATTGGTTGGCAATGAATAAGTTAACACTTGGGCAAAGAGAATTGTACTCAATTGTTAGAACCTACCCTCTTTAGTTGGAAGTGTGTTCTTCTCGTCTGTTGCGGTCTTTTTCAGCTTGTTCATGTTAAATCTTGACACTTCATCGTTGACCATTCTGTTAGCTGTATAAAAGGCCATTTATCATCTTATTGTGTGATTGTGTACGTCTGTAACCCATTAAGAAATTCTGCATCACTAGGGCAGAATTCATTAAAGTATTGTTAGGCTTTTCCGTGGCACTAACCGGTAAAAAATGAACATGCAATATATCAAACATACAAAAGCAAGTAGGGAGAAAATATTACCTTGCGGGTTTAACAAAACTTGGGGTATTTGATAGTGATGGAATAACACTAAATACTGTATGAAATTTCAGGCCAACTGGAGCTACGGCCCACCATATTTCAGCATTTTCTGGGGCAGAAAGGGGTATGGCCTCCTTTCTTTGAACCTTTATATATCCGATTCACAGAAGAAATCTTATTGAAAAGAGAATTCAACAACAATTTCGGATGGGAATTTTTCAAGCTTGGCACATATTTTACTAACATGAATTTTTGTGACCTGGATTTTCTTTTTCACCCCCAATTCATAAAACCTAATTTCACATGTTCTTTGGGACATAACTTTAGAAGCTGTAAAATTGTGTTTTGCAACTATGAATGAGGCAAAGTATCCATCCATTCAGAAATTCATGCATCATGTACTAGGCCTTACAAAGGTCATCCGGTCAGATATTTTTCCAATGTATGCCTGCTTTGATTGTTTGAGAATAGAAAATGTCTAAATTTAATGGGGTGTAGCTCCCAAACCATTACTTCAATTTAAAATTGGAGCTTTAATGTTACATCACTTTCAACAAGTACACCAAGTTTCATTAAAATCCAAAATCGGCCTGGTTAAAATGTTTTGATATGTTGGATGATTTGACATGGAAGGACCTTACTGTCAAAGTTTTTGATCAAATAACAAAATGGGCACATATAGAGATGAAGCCAAGATTGAGGGAGTTGTGATTTACTTACGTTCCTCCTCGTTTATTTTCTTCTCCTGTTCAATCTCTAAAAACGATCAACAAGGAGACAAAACACAAATCGGTGATACGATACGGACAGGAGGAAAATGGGGCATATGCTGTATGTGTATCAGATTTACAAATTTCCTTTTGATTCCTTTCTACTAGTAGTAGGAGGAAAAAGCATATGAACCCTTTGTAATCTTACATTTATGTAAATTAGACATAAAATGGTGGTCTGAGCTTATATTTCCCACCAGATTTGTATTTACAGATATTCTTCCCTGTAAAACGGGATGACAATGTACGAAAATGTTACCACCCACCCTCTTTAGTCGGAAGGGTGTACTTCTCATCAGTTTCCGTCTTCTTCAACCTGTTTATGTTGAATCGTGTCACTTCGTCGTTGACCATTCTGCCAGCTGTTTAAAAAGCAATTGATCATCTTACTGTATAAATGGGTGCCTAGGCAAACTAATAGATGTTATAGAGCAATTTTTCTTTTGCACGGTGGTTAAGTGATGGGGAAAAATTAAGCTTCATGAAGCACTTGTGATATCTTTTTATTCCTTTAGATGCTGCTGTCAAGGGCTGGTACAATTAAATTGATTACATTTGGCACTCTTGGTTTAAAGATGTGGTAGCTTTAAACCAAGAGTACCATCAAGAGCAGTGGTTCTCAACCTTTTTTCAGTGATTTACCCCCTGCGAAATATTTTTTCAGGCAAGTACTCCTTAACCAGTGCAAAGCATTTTTAGGTTTAAAAACAGAATTAAAACATGCCATCAGTGTCTTATTTATTTAACTTTAGACTCTTTCAAAGTTCATTTGTATTAGTCTACATAAAAATATCCAGCCTAAAGACTCCTCTGTTGGATCATGGAAGATGTCTTTTATCAAAAAGAAATAATTATTAATATTTTTTCCCACAAAAAATAATCATCATAAAGTGTCAGGCCTGTTCTCAATAAATAAATATTTGCCCACAGAAAAATATTAAACATAAAGCATCCTGTTTTATAGTTTCAGTAGAGCTCTGTTGACAAAAATAAATCATGAACTTAATAATACATATTTGTCCAGAAAATAAACAAAGTGTCAGATTTGTTCTCAAAACAACATAATTATGAACAAATACTTGTAAACAGAAAAACATTCAACTTAAAGTGTCTTTTTTTGGAATCATAGTCGAGATCTTTTGGGTTCAACCATTCTAGTATGGGGGAGAATCTGGCTTTTAAGAATAAGGAAATTGAATAACGTACTGAATATAAAATTTGTTTTACGAACTTAAATTCTTGCATATTTGTTTTAACCAAAATCTTGAGTACCCCCATCTGAGAACCACTGATCTAGAGGACTAAAAAAAAACTATACTGTATGTAAATAAAGCTTCATTTTTCCATCACTGTGGCGGTAACCAGCATAAATAGCATGCACATTAAATCTAATTCACAAAGCAACATGGCAGAAATACGGTCACAAGTTTTGGTCACTTCTTGTTGGCAGATGAAAACTGAAAATGGAATAAAGTACATATTTAGAAGGTGAGATGATTCACTTACGTTCCTCTTCATTTATTTTCCTTTCCTGTTCAATCTCTAAAAAAAGCAAATGGACAAACGGAAACAAATCATTAGACATGATCCTGACAGGATGGGGGAGGGGGGCATACACTGGAAGTGTATATAAAAAAAAATGAGTAAGCAGTGTAAAGAGTGTTGCCTGCCCAATGATAGTGATGGAAAACTAAGCTTCATGAAGCATCGTGGTATTTTTTTTTTACTCTTGATTTAAAGAAACACTGGAAAGGTGGAAATCTCCCTCTCTCTTTGAAACAGGAGTGCCATCGTCAAAACAATATAGTGCTTCATGAAGCTTCGTTTGTTCATCACTACCCAACTAACTTACTTTGATTGTTTCACTTTTAGAAGGAGGAAAAAGTATGAAAACATTGGATTTTTTTTTACATTTTTATCAATTGCACATCATCTTCTAATTCACAAGAATAAAAACAATTTACTCAAAATACCATAAAAAGTTTTCCTTTTGCTGTGATCTTACAAATTCTTTAACAGTAAGTCAGAAATTCGGTGTGAGTAACCCAGATTTTCTCTCAATGAGAAAACCAAAAACATCTGAGGTAGCTTGGAGAACCGAAAAGTTTCATAACACTTTCATAATTCATTAAAATAATTATTCTCTCTCACTGGGCGTGTCCTACATAAAGTTGGCCAGGAGGTGTTCCACTGCTCCGGACTTATAAACAGGATGTTTTTGATTATGTTTTTTTTTTATTAATTACCACATACCCTCTTTGGTGGGCATTGTGTTCTTCTCGTTTGTTGTAGTTTTCTTCAGCTTCTTCTGGTTAAATCTCGTCACTTCGTCGTTGACCATTCTGGTAGCTGTTGAAAAAGCCAATGATCATCTGATTGTATTTTTGACTTTCTAAACATTTGAAGGCAGGAAAGGGGAAAAAAAATGGCAGGCCAGAGTTAAAATCTTTCTAAAAAGTTTACAAAGCTCACTCACGTTCCTCTTTATTAATTTTCTTTTCCTCTTCAATCTCTAAAAATAAGACAAACAAGAACAAAGAATTGGTGATACAGTTGTGACAGCCACAAAAAAAAAAAAAAATACCATCCATACTGCAGAGTTGTCATTAAAGTGTCAAACAACTCATATTTACACTGCTTAAGTCAGTGATGTTCAAACTATGGCCCGGGGGCATCCATTTTTACGGTTTTCACAACATGCATTAAATTTGACATTTGCCACCCAATAAATTCTGACTAAGCAACTAGTAAACATTTTTTTCCCAAGCAAAACTAGTTCATTCCATGTTTTGCTTTGTGTCAAGGTCCAAATTGTGACAATGTCTCATGAATGATTCCCAAGTAAAAGCTCAAAAACAATGGTCAGCTTTTGACAGATTGGTTTTAAATGTAGAAGTAGGGTAAAGTTGCTGGTCTGCGCAGGAGCTGATATTTTCTGATGGGTTACAAGGTCTCCACCCACCACAAAATCTTGTAAAACTCAACTGTTTGCCTTCTGCTCAGCTTTCAAAACAAAACAAAACATTAACAATGTCACTGCTTGATTCATTAATGCTGGCGTGCCTGATAAATCATTTCAAAATGGCCTTTGCATTCTTAGATTTTTTCCTTATATGGCCCTCCTAAGGAGAAAGTTTGCACGCAAACTCTTTAAGCAGTTGAGAAAACCCGAAACTGAATTGGCATGTTGTTCTTTATTAGCAGCATGCAAATTTTCATCCTGAGTACAATGCAGGCTATCATTAAAGTACATAATAAAAAGTGAACAAGAAGTGTGTGTGTGTGTTTTTTTTCCTTTGGGTGTGTACTCCCAGATGACACACGATCCAAAGTCTACAGGTGCTCTTAAACAGTTGACGGGGGGAAGTGTGCCACTGCTGATAACTGGTGCGTGGGATAGCATTGTACTTAAAATCCTACTTACCCTTTTGTGTTGGAAGTGAGACTTTCATCTCTGTTTCGGTTTTCCGCAGAGTGGTTTTATCAAAATGAGTCACTTCAGTTTTGACTTTTTGGTCGCACATTCTGCAAGCTATTCGAAAAGAAAAGAACAATTTTAAAAAAGGTTTCTGATGGAGCAGCAATGCTTAAAATTGTTCAATCTTATTAAACTAAACACATAATCTAATTATGTGCTCATCACAATAGGTGTGGTCTGCACTTCATGCCCATACAGGTACACACGCCAAGCCCATTAAAATGCCTGTGCCGAACTGAACCCGAAAGGTTACGTAACTCCCGCGGGGACATGAAACAATGCACATTTCATAACATGTTTTGTAGTCTAGCCCTGCTCAAAAATTACATTGAAAACAGAAGTGAAGTTGCATTGTGCCAGATGTAAACAGCTGGATTAGATCACACGAGCTATAAAAAAGTAACTTTCGGTTATAATTAAATGCGCAATTTTAATAGGAACGTTTGCCCATAATGTTGCTCAACTATTGCTGATAGCAACATTGTGCAACTAATCATAGTCAACATTTATTTTTTTTTACCTGTTGTAGAGTCGCGTGGTGCTCTCAAAGTGTCCTGCAGGTTAGAAAAAGTCTGCGGGAATCGCGCTAAACAAACAGATTATTAACTAGAAGCAACACGCCCAAGTGAGCTGTACAGCGAAATCACACCTGCATGCCATTGGCTCCGATTGGCTACCAAAGCTCACAGACTTCTTCAATTGGACGTGATGTCAATATTAAAGGCGGCCCCTCGAGCTATGGGCATGGTTTCCCATTCCTGCGTTGCAACAGTCCAATTCTTTGCTCTTGTTTGGACATGCGAGTTAGCAAGAACTGTCTGAGTATTCACGGCAGTGAAACTCTGTGAGATTCCTATGTTGCTGGGGAAAAAAAAGTTCTTTGTGGTTAGTTGTGCTATACCACCATCTACAGGACAACACGTGGCATTGCAAATAAATATATAAACCAGACCCACCCTGCACTTTATGAGCATGACAAATGTTTCTTTTAAAAAGGAAATACGTTTTCAAAAAGGACCTCTTCTGAAATAATTGATGTTTTTAATATTCTCATATGTCATACGCATCATCTGGTAACGTTTCATGATGACAGACATACTGTGCAATGCATACGTATGCAATGGGAAGATAATTAAATCGAGAAAGCTCCCCAGCTCGCGAGTTCGAAAACTAGATGTTAATCGAGATTAGATCAGTGGTTCTCAAAGTGGGGTCCGCGAATCCCCGGGGGTCTGTTGCCTGACTGCAGGCGGTCCCTGAAATAATTTGGGTTATTAATATTACAATATATATCAACGTATTTGTGTTAATTTCATTTTATTTTACATTAAATTGTGAAAATATTCATTACTTCTCAATAAATCAAGCAATTCATTGAGTTAATCTCATTCAATGCCGGGGATGTATTTTCACATTTTTTACTTATGTTTTAAATTGATACTTAAGTATCTGGGATTTTGGGACCAAATACTTTGGTATTGAATCGATTCGAAAGTATCTGGGATTTATTGTCTGGACGCTTAAAAACGTTAAAATACATCCCTGGCCGTAAATTAGTTGATTTATTTTGAAAAATGTAAGAATTTTGACATTTGTCAAAATGTGTTTGTGATGAAGCTAAAGTGTCATTTTATTTTATAATGCTGTTTTTGACTAGATCATTGGAAATCAATAGGGTTTGTTTTAAGGAGGCATACAATTTGCAATTTTTATTGTCCAAACTTCAGTATAGCTCAAAAGTAACAAATATTCTTCTTAACAAATTGAATCTGTTGGTGAATACATTGAATCTATCCGCGGGAAAAAAGATTTATTAAGTTTTTATATTTACTGATGCTAATTTTTTTTTCTGTTTTGTTTCCTCAAATATTTGAAATGGGAGAGGGGTTAGGATTGGAAAACTTGCTTTGTCCCCTGGATTAGATAGATAGATAGATAGATAGATAGATAGATAGATAGATAGATAGATAGATAGATAGATAGATAGATAGATAGATAGATAGATAGATAGATAGATAGATAGATAGATAGATAGATAGATAGATAGATAGATAGATAGATAGATAGATAGATAGATAGATAGATAGATAGATAGATAGATAGATAGATAGATAGATAGATAGATAGAGAGATAGATAGATAGATAGAGAGAAATACAAAAAAAATATATCCCTTGTATTCTTTCTGATGCTTAAAACCTTTCATACACCCCCATACATTTAAAGAATATGACTGTTTAATGGAGTCAGCCAAAACTATTTTAATACAGCTTAACATCTGCATCACGTCAAAATTAACATTAAACGTTGAACATGATTCTGTCCTTATTGTTTTGCATCTGTCTACGAAATACAGACAGGATATTATACAGCTGTTCTGATTCTTGAGTACAGTAGAAATGCAAGGCACATGGGAGTCACCTGCACATCTATTTTCTGTGCAATAAACACTTGCTCAAATGTGGAAGTAAACAAATAATGTTCTTCTTTTCTTCTAAATAGGATTTGGCTTCCCGATTCTCTTAACAAAAGGATTTAACCCTTGTACAGCAGTATTTTCACAATTTTTGGGTCATTTTCTTCCACATTATTCCGGCAGTATTTTAGCCAACTGTTGGCACACTACTGGTTGTGTGATAACTAAATGGGGGAAATTTCAGCTCCCTAGGGTGTTCGTTCAAAGCTTTCCCTTTGATGTGAAAGTCCTTTGATGTAAAGATCGAAGAATTGGACAAAATATTTTATGGATGCCTAAGAATCTTTTGCCTAAAAATGAGTTTTTCTTAGAAACTACATTTTTTTATGGTGTGTGACACATTTTGCTGAATTTTAAAAATGTCTCCTAACTGGGACACTTCATTTTAGAGAGGAGACTTTCTTAATTACATAAAACCTGTGTTTGAATTTGTCAAATATTGGATTTTCCCCTCAAAGGTTTAGTGAACCGATAAGTCTACCAATTTGACTTGAGGCCACACTTGAAGTTTTGGCTAATTTCAGAGTCTGTTCATTGTGATATACTACATTTCTATTATAATATTTACTGTGATATGTGCTCACCCTGAACGTTTTTGCTGCCTGTCATAAATGGCCGTGGTGATTCCCCAGGTGATACACGATCTGAGAATAACCAGGGCACCACCTCGATACAGTAACAGGACGCTCCTCTGCCTGGACTTCCACAAAATCCTCCAGCAGGCCATCACCCCTTTCACATCTTTCTGCACCTCTACCTGCATGTTGGCTACCAGCACAGACAGCGGATACAAGCTCAGGCTGATTGCCATGGAAACCAAAGTCCCAGAAATAAAAGAAGACACTAACGGGGAAAGCCCATGTTCTGCAACAGCGGCACTCAGGGGTCCCTTCAAACCAAAATAAAGGGAGCTCCCAAGGGTATTTCGAGCCGTGATGGGCAGAAAAGCCCGGTAGTAACCCGAGGTCAAATTTTGACATTTCAGCTTAACAAGAACACTTTTTAACGTTGGTAGGCGGTGGTCGTTGTGGCCACTCTGCAGGACATTTTGAACACGCTCAAACGGTGTAAAAACCAGCGCCTCTACAATTCCGACACCAAGTCCCGCCACAGCAGGACGCAGGGACAGGGGGAAGTCGACAAGGGAGGGCGTTGAGAGAAAGCGGAGGAAGGTGTCCTGCAGTCCAAACAAGAGCGTCCCACTGAGCGTCCTCATCAATAACGGCGGGGTAACACCCCTGTAGAGCTTGACAAGGCCTTCTTTGTGGAGCTGCTCGACTGCGCGGTGAATCTGGATGTTGTGGATTTGTTGCCGGAAAACTGTCTTGTAGACAGGGAAGACGATAAGCGTGGACAACAAGCTTGACGTCCCACCGTGGAGGTAGCTATGGAAACGTGTCTTCGGGTCCCTCAGGCGTTCTTCATCTTGAGCGGGTTTGGGACTTCCTGCCATCCTTCAGATGAATTATGACATCACAAGTCAATTTCAAGTGCCTCACCCTGAGCCTGGACAACCATAGTAGTATATAAAATAGTAATCCTTAAAAAAAAATTTAAAAAAATAAACATTGAAATATAAATGAAGCAATATTGTACTTACTCTTTTGTCACCAAACAGCAAAAGGAGAGCATACAAACCGAAATATTAGCACCATTGATTTCTTTATCAACTCAAAAAAAGCGGAAAGCACCGAAATTATTTCCCACGCCCAATATGATCTTCAATTTTACAACACAGAAAAATAGAAATTCAAAATTAAAACGTGTTCACCCTTCTCCCTATAAGACTAGCTCGAAGTAGCAGGCGTCTATACGTAACAGGATAGGGTGCGCTTAGCAATTATAGACCCGCCCTCTTAAGAATAACGATAGGTCGAGAGTAATGCGTCAAATCGTCCGTGATTGGTCATTTGGTTCTGTCAGTCAACCACCCAACATGGGCGTGCTTGTTTTTCGAATATAATTAAACCATGAAATTAAAACAAGATGTATTAAAATGAAGCTTTGTGAATGTGTTGGTGTTAAATAGTTAAATAATAGCTGGCAATAGTCGTGTGAGTAATTTACTAAAATTATTTTACAAAATTAAGCTATTTGCTTTGTATTTTGAAGGATTTTAAATAATGGGGTTTTCCTTCGCTACATTGCGGTTCGGTTATCGGCTTCGCTCTATCACGGGTTTTTATGAACATGTGTCAGGTTCGTCATTTGTTAGACAGTTGTGAGAAACTAGTGCATCCATTCTCATGGCAAAGCATTTCATTTCAAGCAGTTATGATTGTAGCAATTGTATGATTAATATTTTTACAATATTTCTGACGTTTTCCACGTGTTTTCATTGCAAGTAGTTATATTGATTGTAGCAATTGTATAATCACTATTTTTACCATTTTTGACGTTTTCCACTGCAAGTTTACATTGCTATTTTTAAAAAATATTTTCTTCCTTTTAAGTTATAGCAGTCTAACAGCAATTTTATTTATTAAAAAAAATAATTGTCTAAAAAAAATCAAACCTGACAAAATATAGTTTATGTACTTTGTTTTTAAAGAAACAAACTTAAAAAGGGAACAAAAGCTAAAAAGAAAAAAAAAGTTCAGAATCTACTTTGGGGATTTCGGTTACCGCAAGTATCTTTGGGGAACGTAACCACGCAAACAACAAGGGAGAGATGTATAGTAATAAAACACAACAAAGATGAATAGCCATTATTGTTTTATTAAAAGGTAACTTAACATGTGGACATAAATGAACGCTGTGACCAAAGACAATAATTGACATTGAGAATAGTACAAGGGGGATAAAGAAAAATCTTGCTACTGGACGGCATTTGGAGTGAAATGCAGTAAATAAAATCCACATATTTATTAATGAAAAGATAACAATAGAATGGCCACATAAATGAATACAGGACAAACGCCTCAAATGATCCTATTGGTTTTATGTCCATTTGGCACATGTACGGTATGTGCTTGCTGACAAAACGTAAATTTGATTCAGTTTTATTAAAAATGTGTACCTGAATAAATGGCACCTCCTTAAAATGTAAATGATATCATTGGGAATTAAAATACAAAATCTTAAAAAACAAAATAAAAAAAAAAAGGGGGGGGGGGGGGGTTACTGGTGCATCTCCAGAAACAATACTATAGATATTTTTTTTCTCTTTATAGTTCGACTCAAAAAGTAAAACTGAGATTGATTTAACAAGGAAAATCTATTTCATATGCCCTCATCCAAACCATTGAAATTGTCTTGCCTAATAATCCATTTTTTAGATGATTTGTGGTTTTCAGTCACTGTAAAACCTTGAAAAAATACAATCAATGTGTGTCATCTACAAATTTCACTTGTTGAATTGAACTACTGAAAAAAAAAAAAAAAGTTATATGAGATGCTAATTTCTGAGATGCACCTGTGTGTGTAACATTTCCAGTATTTCCACCATATACAATATCTCCAAAAAGCAATGATAGCCTTTAAACCTCTTCACATTTTACCACCACAAAATCTTTGATGGTCTCTCTGTGGACAAGCTCAATAAATACGGTCTATTTGGTGTGGGAGTAGGATTTGTGTAACAGACATTATAGTTCTTGCTTTCCCCAGTCATGGGGAAATTCTCTATTGGGTTGTGTTTGGAGGATATGCCTCTTTTTTTTTTTGGCCTAACAGCAGACAATGTTACAAGGGTACGTGGCTGAAGAGGTACGACACCGACTCGCCATTGTGGGTTCTTCGAATGGCCTCCGCGAGGATCATGGAGATGTCTATAACCTGGAAGTTGACAAGGTGGAATTTTGGGCAGATTATTATTTTATTTGGATGAATGTGACAACCGGATAATAACAATGCAAGAAAGAAAAGTATACTCTACTACAGTTTACAAAGGAGTCACGATAACACAATGTACAGTATCAATCAGTTGTACCTGTACATAAAACGAACCCTTAATTTTGGAGTCAAATTCTGGTCATTTCTATGTTACCGTGTATCGGACGTACAAAAGGTTTGGCAACAATGTAAAAAACTATAGAAAAACAGAAAAAAACTCCTCTTTTTGGTAAATTCTTCATATTTTCTTGTGTTCATATTCGTATGTTATACATTTGTTGCCGGTTGAATGCGTTTCGGATTTCCCATATTGTGAGAGGTCAGTGAACTTTGAATGCACTCGAAGTAGGTGTTTTTGTTGATGGTATTTTTATGTATTTGAAAGATTCAATCCCAGGTACTACATTTAATCACACAAAATTGTTTGAGACATCCTTTTGCCCTAATATTTGAATAAAGAAAATCGGTAAATTACTACATGGGAATTAATGTCCAGACTTTGTAAACACGTATAAATACAGATCTTTAGGAAAAGAGTTAAATTGAAAAGTAAAATCTACCGTTTGTGTCACAGCATTAAAAAGCATGACATTTACGCACAGAAAACTTTTTAACATTTCAAGTATTTATACCCATTTAGACAGTCCTCTACATAAAACTTTCAATTTGTGAACATTCGAAGAAACGTACCGAGTTGCATGTAAGTCAGATTTGGTATTTAGCGTATTTTCTGTGATACCGCCATCGTAAAAAACCTCCCGCCCAGTATGTCTTTCCACCGCTGATAGTGTACTGCAATAAATCTTCAGCTCTTATGCAGTGATATTGCAAAACAAAGAACAAAATGATGCGGGAAGAATAGACACCGTTATTGCGCAGGAACTAAAAGGGATGGGACACAAAAGCTATGAAATACTGAACAATACACGGAGAGAATCACCCCCGACCAATCCTCTCCATTTTAGTTGAGCAGGAAATGCTGTGAGAGGTCAGTCTCTACCGTAGCAAGAAGCGTATAATATATAACGCCAATGGGCTCGGTACACTTTTACACTATTTTGAAGTTCTTGCCGGAAGCAGTGACAACAGTCAACTTGATTTTTCCCTCCCAGAGCAGCTCTTGATGTACGAAATAACACAGTGTTTTTTTTTTTACGAACACATTCGGCCAACTAACGACTGTCTGGAATGTAACACGTCTTATGTAGAAGAGAGTCTGTATTATAGAACCTGTATGAGCTAGGTTAGACACATGGCATTGTTGGTGCACTTTGATGGACAAGACAGCATAAAAAAGAAATGTTTACCTGTATTTTAGGACAATGCCTCATTTTCTCCTCTTGAGGTATCGTATTAGTCACCACAACAGCTTCAAAGCAGGCGTTATTGATTCGAGAGATTGCAGGTCCAGAGAAAATGCCGTGGGTAAGGATGGCGTAGACTTTTGTGGCGCCGGCAGAAATCAGTCTAATAAATATAAAAAAAAGAGAATCTATTAGACTTAAAAGAAAAATGAATGATTATATTAAGTTTTATATGGATGCGCATTGTCATTAGTGCCGCAACAGACGAACCAGAAATTGTCTTACTGGTGTACTAGCAGGTCCAAGTACATGACCTTAAGCTTGTTAATGAAAATGAACGCAAAAATTTAAAATGAGGGGGCGGTACTTGTCGGCAGCGTGGCAGATGGTCCCACAGGTGTCAGCCATGTCGTCTACGAGGATGGCGACTCGAGCGGTCACGTCTCCGACCAGAACCATCCGGTCAACCTCGTTTGCTTTTTTCCGCTCTTTATGAATGAGAGCAAAGTCCACATTTAACCTGTCGGCGATGGAGGTGACCCTGCCAGGAGAATGGCAAGAAGCCAAGTTACAAGGAAAGAAAATATTCCACCGTCTCGGCCAGCGCTTTTTTTTTTCTTCCCAAGAAATGAGAAATTAGAGATTAATTCAATCAATCCCAAATACATATTTAATGTCCCCCCCCGCATGAGTCTAGAATTGTAACCACATGTACTTAAGATTTTTTTTCAAGTGTTTGGCTAAAGGAGGTTCTAAAAATAGCAGGTACTAAATGAATTACTTATTTATGTAATCAATTAAAGTAGATAATTAAATACTCAAGCTATTGATTACTTTGGTGACTCAAGCTATTGATTACTTTGGTGAATAAAGTAGTAAATAAATTACGATTACCTTATGCAATTAAGTAATAAATAATCTAGTACTTTATTATTCAAAGTAATAGACTACGTAAATGTTAAAGTACTCAAATCAATTATTGAAATTCTTAAGAAATCAATTACTTTATATACTAAAGCACGATGGTCATTGAATACTTTAGTACTGGCTTTCGGCACAAAACTACTTTCATGTAATAGATTACTTTTGGTAATCAAGTACTAAATAAATCAATTACTTTAGGCTTATTATTTATTGATTACTTTAATTAAGTAATAAATAATCCTAAATCTTTAGCGTTCAAAGTAATTGAGTACTTATAAGTTTTTTGAAGTACTAAAATTGATTACTTAAGCAATCAATTATTTTATATACTATCGTACTAAGCTCACTTAATACTTTAGCTCATGCTTTAGGTACTAAGCTACTGTCAGACCTGAAATAGTTATCACTTTTGGTAATTAAGTCCTAAATTAATCAATCATTTCATGTTAATTACTAATCGATTAATTTATGTAACGAATAAAAAATCCTAGAGCTTTAGTATTAAAAAGTAATAGATTATGTACATTGTAAATGTTATTGAAGCACCAAAATTGATTACTTCAGTGTTAAAGTAATCAATTACTTGAAAGACTAGTAAAGTACTAAGGTCATTGAATAATTCAGGACCTGCCTTAGATACTAAAGTACGAAAGTAATTATTTACTACTTTCATACAGAAAATAATTATTTTAGTAACGAATTACTGAAAATAATTGATTTCTCTTGTATTTTATTCATTTAGTACCAAACACTATGTAAATGTATCTAATTAAATGTCTAGACGTAAAAATACGTCTTTGGGATTGAATGAGATAACTGACAAGCTTGTCAGCTCACCTTTTTGCTCCGCCAGCATCAGGCGAGACAATGGTGCAGTTTTTCCACTCGGGTATGTTTTCTTTAATCCACTTTAACACGGCGGGCTCTGCGTAAAGGTTGTCAACTGGGATGTCAAAGAATCCCTGGAAAACAATGACGGCAATGACTAGGTCAAAGTTCCGTCCGGTAACTCTGACGTGGACAACCCAGACCTGTATTTGCGAGGCGTGCAGGTCCATTGTGATGATGTGGTCAGCACCTGACACGGACAGCATGTTGGCCACCAACTTGGCGGAGATGGGCGCGCGGCTCTGCAATGAAAATGGATCGGTTAAGTCACGAGGAAAAATACATGACGGCCAAGCATGACTCGGGGCTAAAAATAGCACTGAACTGAGAACTAAGCATCACGTTTGAAAAATCGCACTTCGCCTTTGTAATGATGTTGCACAGAATCGATAATAGTTTAAGATACCATCAAACATTGGTTACAAGCAAAAATTATGAGCTTTTGTAATATGAGCTGGCAAAGAAAATCAGATGGTGTTCCAGAAAATGCAATATGATCTGAACTATGACATATAACATCTGAGTGATTAGATATCCTACGCAAAGTCAATCAAATGCGCTTGAGCTGAAAAGAATACAACTACTGTATATCGCAATTTAAACACATGGAAATGGATCATTTCATAAGCAGTTTCACAAAGCCTAACAATTGTTTTACATGCTCATTGTTGCACATTTGTATAATTTTTTTTTCCACAGCTGATAATGATAATTGAGGAGGCAGAAGACTGATATTAGAAGATTTACACACTGATCATGTATTTATTTTCTTTTAATAAATTTGAGACACTATGCTGTAAAATTCTAACAAAAGCTTCAGTTAGCGACCAGTCTTCTGCGGTTTGTTTAAATAAGAATACTTATAATAAAACGTTAACATTTCTTTTCTTTTTGTTTTCAAACAATGCAGCAGAATATCATATATATGTCTGCAAAATCAAATCTAAGATATTGACATACGATGTTCTAATTCAATACAAAACTCCCATTAAAAAAATATCTATCCATCTATCTATATATCTATATCTATATCTATATATATATATATAACAAAACTGAATTTGGGAAGTTGAAATACCTCATTTTGAAAAAACAAAACAAAAACAAAAAAAAAAAGTTTTGGCACATTCATCTTTCAATAGAGGGCATCATTTACTAATGTGTTTTTTTTTGTTAAATTTGAGCAAGATCTAGTTGAATATTATCAGACTACATCATGTAAACTGTTTTAGGGCACCACATACAAGGCTACTAAACTGACTTCAGCAGTAGAAAGTACTGTTTTTCCCTATGATTGATTTCATGCCTAAATTATTTTGCATGTGCATTTTAAAACCACATTTTCCAATAGCTGTCGAGCGAATATTACTTCACAGGTAACGAACAATCACGGGTCAGCTTGAAAACGTCATGTGACCAAAACAAGAAAAGAGGAGGGCCGCTTTTGGCTGCAATACAAGCCTTGAGCGCATGACGTCAATTTTAGGACAAGAGTAATTAAAAAATGTGTTTTTTACAAAAGGTATCGCTTAGATATGGCAAACAATTTACTGATCAAATTACTGTAAATTTTGGACTATAAACTGCAACATAATCTAAGTCTCAGCAGCAAGAATTGAGAAAAAAGGTGATTAACCTACTGAACCTATAAACGCAACCCATATAATTCATGTATTATCAAATCTAAACGTGTGACAAACTTTTAGATTTTATTCAACTTAAAATGTTTAATTTCCAACATGTGAATACGATATTTTTCAAACTCTTTTCGAACACAACAATTGATTCGGAGTTCAGTTCTATCTCATAGTAGTTCCATAAATTGACACACACATTTGCTTTAGGTGGATTGCCCCCTGGTGGCTAGTAAAAAAATGCAGATACGTCACACTATAATGCGCAGGTCTCAACTCATGAGGAAAAAAAGGTGTGGCTTACAGTCCAAAATTTACAGTATACTACAGATATCTGAACTTGTGACAGCTGAAAATGGCTAAATAAATTTAGTTCCCCTTTAATCATGAAACTTGCAGGCTCGCAAGCAATCAGTTGTGCAAAATGGAACAGGTTTGCAACCAAAGCAGATGAGACCAAAGACAGCAGCAAAGAAAAGGAATCCAAACCAATCCAAAAGCAGCAGCATGGAGCGCATGGACATGGCCAGAGGCTTCTCGTCATGACGTCGGATGGCGTGACAGCATGACAGAGAAAATTAGACAGATGTCCCTCACCCCCACCTTGTCCTTCTTGTCCTGGCGGGCGTATGGAAAGCAAGGGATGACGGCAGTAACTCTGGAGGCGGACGCAATCTTGCAGGCATTGATCATGATGAGCAACTCCATCAAGTTGTCGTTAATCTCCCCGCAGCCGCTCTGGACGATGTAGACGTCCTCTCCTCGCACGCTCTCGCCTATCTCCACGCTGTCACAGAGGTGACAAGATAAACATCACTTAGCGGCCGAGAGCTAAGCAAACACGCGCTGGCGGGAAACAGAATAAACAATAGGTGAGTGTCATATGCGCTAGGGAATTTTTCCATTCAATTAAAAATTATTTTTGCTTCAACCTAATGATGTGCAAAGAATCATACTATTTCAGTCTGCTTTGCGAGACAAAATAACAAAAAGAGACAAAGTGTAAATTTTTACATTCATGAAGTTTTGATTTGACACCTTAAACTGGTTTCCAGCCAATTGCAGGGACACACAGGAGATGAACAACCATTCACGCACCCAATCACACCTAAGGACAATTTAGTATGTCCAATACACCTGCCATGCATGTTTTTGGAGTGTGGGAGGAGCCAGAGTGCCAGGAGAGAACCCGGGAGAACATGCAAACTCCACACAGGAAGACCGGAGCCAGCTTGGTTCAAACTCGGGTCCCTTAACTGTGAGGCAAACGTGCTAACCAGTGTACCACCAAGTCGGTACAAAATAAGATGAAGCAAAAATAAAGTCCGTCTGTATCATAAAAGGTAGAACAAGATACATTGCCATATCACAGGAAATTGCAGTACCCCACAAAATTGTGAAAAGCTGTTAGACAAATGAAAAGATTAGTATTTCTTAGTATATTAATAGCAAACAAGAAATGAAAATAAACTTTTTTCACGTAAGCAGGTACATTAGGAATATGAGCAAAACATGAAACATGTGCCAGGTTGTTATTCTGTGTAACTGGGAGCATTTCGAGAGCATTCTCAGTACAATTGTACCATTATTAGGATACACTAAGGAAAACTAATCTTTTGGCAATGCTGATTATTGGGGCTATTTTTTGCCATTTTGCTTCACATAAGCATCTGCCGATTATTTTTGTTTTAATCATACAGGTTATAAACATCTCTGATCACGCATTCCTCTGACTGTGCCTGTATTATTTTACAAGTCCGAGGGCAAAGGAGCATTGGGAAGTTGCTAGCATAAATGAATTAAGAAGCAAAACCATTATAATTCAGTGCACAGACTGTTTTTTACTCGACTAACCGGAGACTGTCTTTTTTTATTGCATCTAACTGTAACGGTTGATACGGTGGACTACAGCGCTCTGTTGGCTGATTTACAGCACCTATGAGCTTTAGTAGTCGCCCTAGACTTGCTAGGATTCTATTTGGCTGACAGGACGATTTATGAGAGTCCTGCACTTCCCGTATGTCATATGGTGTTCCACAGGGTTCAATTTCAGGTCCACTGCTGTTTTTATTATATTTACTTCCCATTGTGATTAATGATGTTTTCTGTTTGATATCAGGTATCAGGATTGTTGCCAATACCAACCTTATTTCAAGGTATCTGTGCTTATGTGCTGGAAATTAGAAGGACAAAAAAAAAAAAAAAAAAAATCAGGCAATTTGTTGCAGTTTTGGGGAAAATGGCCACAAAGAGATATATAAACTATTTTTTCAATTATGTATTTATTTATTTCAGGAAATGTATGCAGAGGTAAGGCCCAAAACCAAGAGTGTTACTGTAAGTCATAGGTGTCAAACTCCAGTCCTCGAGGGCCGGGATCCTGCATGTTTTCCGGTTTTCTTTCCCAACACACCTGATTCAAATGATTAGCTCATTAGCAAGCTCTGCAGGAGCTTCAAAATGATCCCAATCATTTGAATCAGGTGTTTTTGAGGGAAAGGGTTTGAAAACATGTAGGATACTGGCCCTCGAGGACTGGAGTTCGACACCTGTACTTACAGTGTAAGTACTGGTAATATTGGCCCTTGGTCTTGTAGGCTAGCAAGAATTGAGCATTCATTCTGGTATCAGTGAGAAACAAAAGTGGTATCCAACACCCCTCATGGTATGTTATTCATTTGTCTGAACTGTCTTTCTTGAATAAAATTATTTTTTTTCCACCAATACCAGTATGAGCAATCAACTTTTAAGTAGACAAAGGTGTCAGCAGTACATTAGATAAAACCCACCCTGAAAAAAATGACATCTTTTTAAAGAAAGACATACATACATAGCAAGAATTGAGCATTCATTCTGGTATCAGTGAGAAACAAAAGTGGTATCCAACAGCCCTACTTTGTAGGTGGATTGCCCCCTGGTGGCTAGTAAAAAAATGCAGATACGCCACACTATAATGCGCAGGTCTCAACTCATGAGAAAAAAAGGTAAATGCTAGTATAGCATTTTCTTTCAAATTTCATGACATTAATGGCAATTAGATTTTCTTGTAATTTGCAAGGCCTAGTTAGTGATCGCATCGGGTGAGGTATCGATATTTTGTATCGGCACTTATCAATCATAACTTGATTGAATGACAAATGTTTTACTCCGTGTAAATCATTTTGTGTACAGGAAAGGTTGTTTTAAGCGTTCTGTAAATAAAGTTGAGTTGATTAGTGACGTGTTGCTGACATTTCTGATAAGCTATGTTTAGTCTATTTTAAGATTGCCTTGGTAGGCCAAATGTGGCCATAGTAGTGTGAAAAACGTTACTCGTGATACGCACTCGTTCTACTCGTGCTTTAAATGGGCTTATTAGTGAGGACAACGAGTGCACTAGTACACGGACTTTGAGCCGGATCTCAAGAATAAAAAATATCGAAGAAATGCTCAAGCACATGATGTAACGTGAGATTCGGAATAAACAAAGCAGCAATCCACACATGCGTGGACATTTCTGCGTTAGCTAGGCTACACTGGCGCAGTTAGCTAGCAAGTTGCATGTAATTTGTTCAAAAAAATACAACGACACACTCACCATGTTTCTTGGTTGCTAAATTTCTTGGTAACCACCTTGCCCAGTTCCAAACCGAGGCGGTCGGCTATCTTTTGGGACAGGTCTGGGTGTGAGCTACCACTGAATATTTTGATATTTGGCATTCTGTTGCGGTCCAGGGCGTCGGGTCGTTGCAAGCAGGCGACGGCAACCGCTTGTATTAGTGAACGAAAACGAAAGCCTGTCAGCGAAGTGATACGCTCAAAAGTTAATTTGACCAGCTAGCTACCTCTAGTCCGACACATCACGCGTGCAACACTTTTCCCCTCCGTGCGGCGCGCACGCTTTCACTCAGTGCTAATCGCGATGACGTCACAGCGGACATGGTCAACAGCGAATGCTGCGTTCACGTACACTCGGATTTTATAACACTGAAGGAACAAAAAAATCGCACTGTTTCTAATGTCATCTTGAAAAACGTCTGTTGTGATCGAGGCAATGTCCTAAGAAAGAAATTGATGTACGACGAGAACAACAATCAACTTAACATATAACACTTGCATGTACAGTATGTACGTACCAATAGAAAGTGAGAGCCTCGCTGCGGTTTTACCATTCACTATTTATAGTGCGACAAACCCAAGAAAATTTACGTGTTTGTTCTTTAATAAGATGTTCTTGTGGCGGAAAACACAAATATGTTTGTCGATCGTCATGCAAACTCCTTCGACGTTCTTTTTGTGTCAAAATGCCGCCGGCGCAACGACTTCAAAATAAACAGAACTGCTTAGACAATAATACTTACTGGACTCACAATTATTTAACCAATGTAAATGAGATTTTACCTATTTTTTTTTTCTCCAGTGAAAACTAGTATATGCTGCATCTAAACTTTGAAAATACTCTATATACATACTTTACCCCACCCTGCATTGTGATGCTTACTTTTAGTCGAAATATATTGCAAATCGCCTGTAATTACGACCGTATTAAAAATTCCTGTACTATGTTGTGCAGTTTGAGTTATAGGCTGGTAAAGAATCAAAATTAACATTTTGGTGCCATTCACAAATACTGGCGTTAGTCCAGTTAAACACGGGAAAGCTCATTATTATTATTATTATTATTATTATTATTATTATTATTATTATTATTATTATTATTATTATTATTATTATTATTATTATTAGTTGTTGTTGTATTATGTGCCTACTTTTGGTGTTAACTACCAAACTACAGTATAACTTAAATAACTAATTTAAGCACAAATATAGATCATTCCAAAAGATTCACTGACAATCATTTAATAGTCTTTTTCTTTTTACCTACACACTTCATCTTACAGGTTTAGTTTTCTTTTGTATCAACATGCAAGGCATATTTGCAGAACGAAGTAGAATTTTCCGGGATGTTTAAAATATCCTGCCACCTGCTGGACAAAAACGGTAATTAAAAAAATCAAACGTTTCCAGTTTTGAATCTGACGTGAGTTTTGTCAAGTTACGCTAATGAAAGAAACAAAAATGACATTCAAAAAATAAATTTGTCATCACAGAAATAATACCCCAAATACTTCTGATTTGCTTGTCTAGGTTCATTAAGGTTGCACTTTTGGTTCGATTCTCCACGGAAGTACGATAATACCAAAGTATACCGTTCATTTTCCGAGTGTGATTGTGTCGTGTTTATTTTTTAATCATCATTAATTTTCCCGGCCAAGTAGGACAGTTATTACAGCTGGAGAAAATGAATGAGCAATACCAGGAAGTGACGAGTCGAAGAGCCGATGAAAAGGGTAAAGTTACATAAGAATTGATATTGTACTTTTAAAAATTGTGCGTACGTTATTGTTCATATAGTTTGTACCTTCTTCAACACTCGACGGTGTCGATCCTCATGAAAGCATCTTAGCATCTAAAATGTAACTTGTTAAACGCATTCTTTGTCAAAAGGAAAATCTAATCAAAAGAAACACGCTCCTTTAGCAAACAAATGACCCCAGTTTTGCTCAAATCCTTATTTGATAATACAATGTTGTCAAAACAATCACATTGAGACATCTTTGTCATGAAATGCCATTTCCAAGTAGCTGATTTGGATGTCCTTTATTTCTCAAAACATATGACAACACAGACAGAAGACCACAGTGACTCTCACGGGTAGTAAAAACAAAACATGAATGAATCGGTTCTCTTAAAAGCAACAATAACAGCAAACCAATGAATTCCATCATGGGGAAACTTTTTTCTTTGAGTGAATGAGAAGAGCCACATAGCAAAACAAAGATGCCCATTGTAGTGCCAGTATCATTGTCTGATATGTTTTGTGTTTATAAAAATAAATGCTCAAAATGTTCATGCTTTTAAATCGACTGTAATCTTTCAAATCTTTTTTTTAAATTCTATTTGGTCTATATGTTACAATACTACTATAAAGAGTTAGTCTATATGTATTTTTTTTATTTTTTATTTTTTACAAAATAAGAAGCTATAGACCTATATTCTATTTGAAAGGCAATTCGTATCACTATCTTGTCCTAATATTTACATTTCAAATAATGACCAGTATACAGTGTATCTTTGTAGAATCTAATTTTACATACTTTACAGCTTTACATATTGCCACATTTTTTCCACTGTAGAAAGTGGAAAAAAAAACAAAAAAAACCTTCATTAAAAACTGTTCCAAAGGGAAGAAGAACTCATGAAGAAAAATGAAACAAAAACACAGTGTACAGCACATTAATGAAATATGTCACAACAACAATCATGGACAACATCAAGAGTGCTCGTGAACAGTAAGTAACGCTAAGTGTCAGTAAATAACTGCTTCACAGAAATAATGATTTGTGTGGATATTTAGAGGATGTTGAATGTATAAAAGTAACTCCTAAAGGTACCATCGTAACCAGCTGAACATATGAATACAAAGGGAAAACAGAAGTATAAAACATTTATTTTTAGAAATACGTTACCAGCATATACCACTACTTATTTATATATCAAATTAGAATTATTATTTTTTTAACTTCTATAAATTTTTAAACATATGGCGGTCACAGTTCTGTTGCACCAAATTTTAAACAGTGTACAAATGAAGTCAGCACAACCTTGTAATAGCCTTTTTTGATTCATTAATGATAAACAAGATGGTGAGACACAAAAGAAGATTTCAGACACTGGGCAGGTGTGTTAGTTTTATTAAAATACATAGAAAACTACTTTTTGTGTTTCTTATATATACTTCCTAGATGCACAATGTACAACAGCACGCAGAAAGCAAGTTGATACGCTGCTTGACAACCGAACATGACCAGGGATTCAATGAAAACTTTTGATTTGAGAATAATGTAAGATATGAGCAAAGGAATAATTAAGCAAAAATATGGTATTAAAAACACATAATTATACTCAACTTGAATTCTATTCAGAAGCTGTGCAAAGTTCTACTCATCTTACTCCATTGCTTGTGTATGGGCATGTTTAAAACTATATCATATTTTACATTATGCAGTGACTATGCACAATTTCTAAAAACCATTTTATTTTTGAATTGAGTTTACAGTTTTACATTGAACCGGCTCCTTGTATGAGTAAGTAGTGAGATGCAAGTGGCATATGAAGCAGAATGGTGCAAAATAGATTTGTTCTGTATAATGAAAGCACCCCCTCTCAATAGGATGTTTGTTATTGTTCGGGAGGCATGTTACTTGGATCTCTGCTACATGATATACCCCTTGCAGGTGTGTGCATACCAACAGGATCAGCATGACTTGTAGTTTAATATGTTGCCGTTGGCACTGTTTTTCTGTATCCCACAGTCACTTCTGTCTCATACGGAAGAGGATTAGGGTCAGTGGAGAAAAAAAGGTTGGCAGGATTCTCTATTTGATCTCAGAATTCTGAGGTTGTTTTCAGAATTCTCTCTGAATTAAGAATTACTTTTGTCTTGCAATTCTGAAAATATTCTCAAATCCTCACAGAATATGACGTTAAAATTGGAATTTTGAGTGAATTCTGACTTGATTCCGATTTTTAAAGTCAAAATTCTGAAGTCCGCTTTCTGACATTAGTCAGACATCAGAATACTCTTCAAAATTCTGTCGGAACTCTCTCTTTTTACTCAGAAATTTTGAGAAAACTAGTCAGATTTGTCCCTTCAGTTAGGTATCTCACTCAAGTTATTTATTCTCACAATTCTAACTGCATTTTCAAAATTCTCACTCAGAATTCTGACTTTATTCTCAGATTTCTCAGAATCTGACTTTAATGTCAGCAGTTTGAGCAAATTCTTACTTGAGTTTGATTTTTAGTCATAACTGAGGATGGTCAGATTTCTGATTTTAGTTAGACTTCAAAATCAGAATCACGCTAGAATTCTTACAATAATCATTCTCACTCTTTAAAATCAGCATTTTTAAAGAATAAGTCTGAATTGTCACTTCAGTCAGAGTACTCACAAGTCAGAATTCTTACTTTATTTTGACTTCTGAATTTACTCTCAGAATTCTCACTCAGAATCTGACATTAAATTCAAGAGCTTTGAGTGAACTCTGACTTGATACAGATTTTCATCAGAATGTTGAGATTAAAGTCAGAATTGAATTGAAAGTTAGAATCTCCACTTTAGTCATAATTCCCACAAATCAGAATTCTGACTTTACTCTCAGAATTCTGACTTTATTCTGAGAATTTGAATTTTAGTCAGAATTCTCAGATTCTAAATACTTTCTGACTTGATTCTGAGAATACTTAGACTTCTGACTTCAAAGTCAGACAAAACATCCAAATGTTCACTTTTTTAAGTCACTTTTAAGAAAAGGTCAGAATCTTCACTTGAGGCAAAGTCAGAATTCCCACAATTTTCACTGAAGTCAGATTCTCAACCAGAATTCTTACTTTAATGTCAGAATTCTAAGTGGATTTTAAAGTTGGAATTCTGAGAATAGTCGGAATTCTGACTTTAAAGTTAGACTTTAAAGTCAGAATTCTGACTTCAGAATTCTCACTTTTTTTAAATGTTTTTTTTCCTGTGAGGACCAGCGCATAGTGTCATAAATTCATGATTTCCCTATCCCTGATTTGAGAATTGAACCCTTCCTTACTAGTCCACGAGGAACGGAACCAGAATCAAGTGCCTGTCAAAAAATCCTTCCTCGCCAACGAGTGCAAGGCGGGCCGAAGTGGATTCTTGCCTGTCATGTTATCTGTCATCAATCATTTCGGTTGTTTTTGCAGCTTCTACCATGACAGCAGTAATTTAAAAGGAAAAGTGACATACAAGATATAGACATGACTATTTTCAAAGTAACTCTGAGAATGAAGTCAGAATTGTCACTTCTGTCTCATACAAAAGAGGAATTCTGACTTTAAAATGAGAATTCTAAGAAAAGTCAAAATTCTGAGATAAAAGTGGGACCCCCGCCGACATTTTTCTTCACTTGCCCTAATCCTCTTTTGGAGGTGTTAAATATGTCCAACACAGCCAACAGAAATGTCAACATTTTATTACAACATTTAGCTCCACATACCGACATAGTACCATTGAACCGACCATTGCTTTAAACTATGCACTCTACAGCAGTCGCTACTTGACAAAATGTCAAATATTTTTGTCCAGAGCATATGTATATTTCTTTTATATTTAAAGTCTTTTTAAATGATTACTTTTTAAATATATCTATCTTTTCCCACAAAATGTTATATTACTTTCTAGACACAACTTAAATTTACACTACATATAAAATATTATACTATATTGACCTATTTGTTTTTGATAATATAGTGATGAGGTGATTAGCCCTGTTTTACTATTCTATTCATTTGTGCATTTTGGTGTACAGTATCTTTACATTTCAGAGCAATATCCACAAGGCTACCTCGGGGCCTGTAAACATGGGATGGAACAGCTGCATCGCGATCTCCATTGCCGAGTATCCATTGCACATTCAGTAGAAATGTAAACAATGAATGAATACATAATGAGCTCGTATTAGATTTGCTCACAATCCTGCAAGAGTTGTCCTTTTACTTGGCAGGAAGAACTTTGATGGGTCGAGTGAGTGAGCTCATGGTATTGGTGTCGGAGGACACTTGAGGGCTAACTGTTTTGGTCGGCAGGCTGCTTGAATGCCCCATCGATTCTTCGGCTGCGCGAAGGAGCAAAGTATAGTTAATAGCTACTTCCTCGACTTTTCGTAGCAGCTGCTGTCTCTGAGTCTCGGTGCGAACCCCTCTGACCAATTTGATAAAGGTCTGGGTTAAATCGCACAGCACTTGAAAGCTGGCTGTGACAACCGCTAGCATACACGTCGGGCTTTTTTCCACGCTGGCCACACGCCGGCAGGATGCTCGGAATTCCTTGAAGCGCACCGCCAGTTCCTGCTTGTACTCTGCTATCCGCGGGGGCTGAAGGCGAGGCTCACCCTCGGCTTGCGGGCTGTTAGCACACTGACGTAGGATAGCGAGGAGCTCATTAGCATCCAACTGGGCGTTTAGGAACCCATCAGGCAAGCTAAAAGATTTCCCCTGTAGAGCCTCAACCCGTGCCAGGCTCCCCTCCAGCGTACTGCAAGCTCTTAGGTCAATCTCTTGTGCCTGTGGTTCTTTCTCTGTGTCCTCTTCTCCACTGCAGTCTTCTGCGTTAAGAACCTGCAGGGTTTTGCTGACGACAGGAAATGTACTGGAGTCAAGTTCCATGCCTGGCAGAACCTGGAGGGGAATGGAGTATGATAGTTCGTCCTTTTCACTGCTCTCATCTGCTGCCTCACATTTCCGGTAGCAGAAACAGAATGAACAACATTTATCCTTGTCGTCGCTGTCTTCACTGGGCAACGTCAGCAGCACCTCCCCGCTCTCGTCTTTACTTTCACACAGTAACTCGTTGCTTTGAATGTAAAACACACCTTTTTTCCCCTTTCCCTCTGCCTGATGAGACTGTGTATGAATAGGCTCTACCGGGGTCGGCAGCCGTAATCCTGTCGCTCGGACTCGCTCCATTTCTTTCTCAAGACTCTTGGTTTTGGGCTTTACCTCTGCATAAACAGGCACGTTAGTACTGTTATCCAGCTCACCAATGCTGTATCGCCTCTGGAGCTTTTTACTTTGTGGTGCTTCTCCGTAGACTGTTTGTGAGGTACAGGCGGGCAAGCAGGTGCCCTGCTCTCCCCGTGGCTCCCTCGACTCAAGGCTGATGGAACGTATTCGTGCTGTCTTGACCTCTAAATTTTGAGATTGCCTTGTGGCACCTTCACTGTGAGGTGCTTTGGAGATCGTTGGAGGAGTCTTTGAGATAGTTCTGTCCCTGCCTCGATTTTGCGTTTCTGTTGCGGAGCCAACAGGTGTATCTGGTAGTCTCATACCTCTACACATTCTCTTACAGTCACAGCTTCGTCGCTGTTCCCTGGAGATCCCCGGTGCTTTTAGGACAGGGCTGGTACGTAACTGACAGGCACAGGGAGTCCCTGAGGGTACGGGTGAGGATCCTTGTGGCAAAAAATCTCCTTGCGAGGACTTGGGTTTCAGCAGCTCTTCCAAGAACTCCAACTCGTACTGACGAACCTTTTGCAGCTGAGCTCTCCGCTCATCTGTTTCTCTTCTCATTCTTGCTGGGAACGTCGCTGAAAGTAGGTTTCTAATGCTCGAAAAAGGGGCAGTGCGCTGGGACTTCCCCTTTACACTGGTCAATTTCTTTGCTTCTTTAGGTGGTAGAGTAGATACTCTCTCCAAAGAGGGGCTTTCTGTTTTGTCTTCTAAATTAGGTAATGATTTTGTAGCGCATATCTGTGATTCGGAATGGGATTTGCCAAGGGCGCCATCTATCTTGCTCTCAGCTCCTTCTTTTCTCTCTGAGGGTACAGGAAAATGAGGAGAGTATTTTGTTTGTACTTTAGGACTAGGTTTTGCCAAACTACATTCTACTCCCACTCTTACTGGATTTTCTTTGCTGTTCGCCATAAAGAGGCCTTTTGCTCGAAGATGCTCATCATCAGTAGGGGATGATGTTTGAAACACCACTACCTTCTGAACCTGTGGATCTTTAATTCTCAATTGAGGCCCGGATTCCTGTTGCACTGGGCATGTGCAGAAAAGATCATCGACCGGCAGAAATTCTGTGGAACTTGAAGGCTTCATGGTCTCGCTAGAGGCAGTCTCGGCGTCTTGGCACATATTAGTTTGGGGAATCTTGGCTGAGGCAGTCCTGTCGACCGGTAAGAGAACAGATAAGGCTTTGTCTGTATTTAGAGGTGGTGTCGACTTATCTTTTACGCCATTGAGAAGATTTAGCCTTTGTGTCTCTCCTGAAGCACTGGATAACTTTGGGTCTTTAGTGACTAGAGCTGAAGCTAAACCATCAGACACGTCTTCAGGTGATTTAAGGAGAGGATCAGGGATGTTTGCTTTTGTAGTACCAAAGTTTGCTTTCATTTCTGGTGTCTGTTCATTCGGAATGGTATCTTGATTGCCTCGCTGCTCTGTAACAACACTGACAATCCCAGAGTTTTGACTTGGGTTGACTTTAAAGGGAACAGTCTTACTGAGGATTACTTGCTTGGGCGGACATCCAGCACGTATCTGACCCACAGAAAATGCACCTGTCCCTATCGTCTTTGCTGTGCAGCCAGGGATAGCTAGGGGAAAATCGCGGCGGCAGAGGCGGCTTTCCTTATTGATATGGTGTGCTAGCAGGTAGGCTTGGTTTTGATTTTGTTTCATTGCAGAGACCATCTCAGAAACATCTGTCAGTTCAGAGGAATTTGTCTCATGTCCTGAATCCAGCGATGATTCCGGTGTAATAGCAGCCAAGACAATAAGCCCTGAGGAGTAAGAAATAAAAGCAGATTAGCAGGGTAATCGTGATGCAATGGAGAATAATGTATTTACTGATAGAAAAGAACTATTGAAATGCTTTATCCTAAGTCAGACGTGTGATCAACAGCACACAAAATCCCTGAAGGATTACATGTTTGCTCCTCTTAGTTGTCATTGCATTACGGGGCATTTTGGACCGGAGAGGAAATTATGTCATTTTTTATTTACATTTGCTTGACTGATGTGCCAAAGTAATATAGATTGTTAGCATAGAATAAATATCAGATGGTTGACTTTTTCGTGTTATTTATCAAGAGCTTGTCTCAATTTTGCTCTCATCTTTGATAAGCTTCTTTTACTGACAAATTTGTCACTGCCACATAATTCCACATTTTATGACGTATTTATGCTGCTAATATTTGGTTACCATTTTACTTGAGCAAAAACGGAGGGGATTTTACGCCGCAAATGTTCAATAGCGTTATAATTAGATTACTGTTACGCCGATGTAGTCCATAGCATGACTGAGGTTGTCGACCTGCAGTCTGTGTTGGCTGCTGGTGGTGATGGGGATAGTCCTCAGAAGCTGCCAAAGCCTCTAGAGCTTGCAAGGTGGAGACCAGTGCATCGTCAAGTTCCTGGGCATGATCTCGGACCGTTCTGGTGGCCACATTATCAATAAGTGTCACAGGCACGTCCTCCTTAATATGTTTCTGTTTCACAGTGCTGGCATCAGTCCTGCCACCACTTGGAGCCTTTCGCGCTCTCTTTGAGTCATCCTCATCAGAGCTGTTGTCTCTGAAGCCAGGTGGTGGGGCAGCAATTGCAGGTTGAGGTGGTTGTAGCTTTTCACCTCCGTTGTGTGGCTCTTCCTCCTCATCCTCCTCATTCCCAGGGGGTGGCAAGGCCGTGAGATCAACACCACCCCCGTTTCTAGAAGCGCAACCACTTGAGCAAGTTTTTCCCGTGTTTCGCCCGCCGCTCGATGATTTTGACAAATCCTCTTTCCTGTGCCTGTCTTTGCAGGAGTCACAGAAGTACCGTGGTAATTTTTGAGTTTGAGCCAATGTTTGGGCACGGATTCTAAATCCAGCATTTTCCTCCTGTGGGCTCGTTACAACAGCCACCTCCTCTGTACTCTGCTGCGTAGGGTCTGACTTGGTGCGGGGCCGATCAGCGGCCTCCTGGGAAATAAAGTTCTCATTGATGTCAAGCTCGGCTTCAGGGTGTGCTTGCAGCTCTTGAAACTGTTGTTCTTGAAGGTGGAAATGGCACAGACCTAGATGCTGAGACTCTGGAGGCGCTATGGCCCTTGAAGACCCTGACTCCCTGTGCAAGCTTTCTCTTTCGTCCCCTCTCCGCCCTCCACTTGGTAAGCCGCTTGCCCCAGAACGTGGGTGTGAATGGTGGGAGCTTCTGTAATCTGGGGATAGAATTGTCAGAGCAGTGAAGAGTTTGAGGCATTTAAAATAAATTTATTTTAAGAAGATCCAGATGGGAAAGCAGAGGCTGACAGCTGATGGTCTCATGGGGAATAGTTGTTATTTCAGAGATGGATGTTGAAAGTTGAAATAGTTTGAAATTTCGAAGGTTAGGTTCAGGTGGAATGTGATGGTATGACAATCCTTTTTGTATGCAGACTACAGGTAGACACAGTATAAAGCAGTGGATTCGTTCATGCTTTGTGATCACAGCAAAATGTGTCACTAGATTTCTGGAATGTCATGGTTGACTTGCTGGAATAGGAATGAGGATCTCATTCTGATGAGCCAAAATGGTGACAGACAGATTATGGTGCCATGGGATGTTAATTCAACTGTTGCCCATTATTTTAATCTATGAAAATTCAAGCCAACAAATGTCTTATACTAGTCTCGCCAAGTATTCTGACGTTGAGATTTTTTTTTTATACGAGACAATCGGGTGTGACTTGTGATTTACAATACTTTGAATGTGTTGGATAATGGATTACTTTCCGTGGCTGAGTTTTAGTTTGCAATGAATTTGAATTACTACTGGATGAAAAAGCCTTCCAAACATACCTGTTTTGGCTAGGTGAGACTGACCAGAGATCCTGAAGTAGATGTTCCTTTTGGGGTCTACAAAGAGTTTGTAGTAGCCAGAGATGAGGCATGCAAAGTTACTGGCATCTGGCCATTCCATAAGTAGCACCAAGGGCTGCAGGATAGGAAACAAAAACAGCCATAGGAGTGTGTCATCATACTTGAAACGTTGTTGAAGCAGAACTTGCAAGACCGTGTCATACCTTGCCTTCGTGGATCGACACCTCTACACGAGCCACCCCTTGGCTTTCTCGATAGAGCTGGATCTTTGATATCCTACTAAACTCAGTCAGGACTGTTGTCAGGTTGTTTTTTAGGTCAATCACATGACTGATGCCATGTCGAGGACCCACCAGGAGTGTTGTGGATGATTGCTTTTCATCCTATAGATTAACCCAGGACATTTATCATTGCTCTGAGTTAAACACTGCCATTCTTTGGTTATTGTATTGAAAGACTTAAAATGTCCTACCAGTCCAGCTGTATTGAACAGTATTCCCCCAAAAGGGGGGAGATCATTAAGGACACGCAAGTACTGCAGCTTTCCTTGAAGAGGAGGGACCTGTCAAGCGAGAAAAATAATAATCAAACTACAGTTTCACCAACATGCCCTCTCGGTGGCACTGTTGCGCTAATCATGAACATTCAAAATGAATGCTTATGCAACAAATGCATCCCAAACTAAAACAAATTCTTACATACACTGACCAAGCAGTCCACAGCCTACAATGGGTTTTTCTTTCTGCCTCTGTTGTAACAGTGCTATATTCATAGAAAATCTGCACTCAACTCAGAAAACAATTAGAAAAATGGCAATACAGCCATTGAATTTTGCCAAATATACAGTGCATTGTGTCTATTTTAATTTCTTCTATTCTGTTTGAAAAATGTCTTTAAATTCATTCCAGAAAAAAATCAGATTTCTCCTTAATGACCCAATATACCCCTGAAACCCAGCCTAGTCAATTGTGTTTACTATTGTTTCCCTTCTGTCGCAGGAAAACAGTTGTTAATTGCATATTACCCAAAAGAGACATAATTAGAAAAACCAGGGTGTCCTCTATTGGGCACACAAACTTAATAGAGTAGCTCAAATAGTTCAACAGATATAGACCAAAGACAATGTCCACTTCAGTGGACATAAATAAATAAGGTGAGACTCAGGAGAATATAATGTTTCATGCATTGATAATTTTCCTATTACAAAAATTACTTCTCTAATCTCATTAAAACACAAATTTAAACATTCCTTTTAGGAGTAAAGACAGTTGTAAGTGATTATTAAGTTCAAGATGTCTGTTTTTAAATACCCCTGTCACATAATTTTGGAGGTCTCGTTCATGGGTGTGTAGGGGGAAGTCCATTTATCATTTTCTGGTTATTTTTACAACATAGCTGTGGCATAAGAATGTTGTGTTTTAGCCTTTAGTAGCCTCAGACGTGAGACAAGACTTCTGCGTATGATTGGTAGTACCTTGTTGCCTGATGGTGGTGGATGCTGGTAGGTCTTCAACAACTGTGACAGAATCTTGCAAACATTCTTCTCCTTGACCGTTGGGAGCAAAGTGAGCGGAAGAAAAGGCTCGAGACCAAATTCCTTTCTGTGGCAGAGAAAAAGGGTTAGAATACAAGATAAATACAAGTACAACAGAATGACTAAGCAGCACGGTCTGAAAGGGAAGATTCACGAAAATGTCACCGATTGTAGCTTACAGCCTCCATCGTCTGTGAAACTTATTACAGCCACGGTGGATGATTGCACAAGCTAATTACTTGCTAGGTTGAGGATTTAAAGAATGAATTCAAAAATAGGCAGTGAAGGTGATGTGTTCTCAGGAAAATGAATGCAATCCATTCTCGTAGGCAGGTTGACATTTAACACGATTCACCTTTGAAAGAATGGGGGGGGGGAATTCTTGTGACAAAGTGTTGCCAGTATGAAACCTTTATCAGTTGGACTATGCAATTTCAGTAACATTTTATTATTATAGTATAGCTTTCAAAATGAATCTGCTTAGTTATTTAGTAATTTATTACTGTTTCATTTAATAAGGATGTTTGTACATATAGCTAGATGCTATCTAATCTGATAGATTAGCGAGCTAGCTTGTTGGCTAGATTGATAAATATAGCTAGCTAGTTTGATAGCTGGCTGGATTGATAGAAAGAGCAAGATAGCTTGATTGCTTGCTAGATTGAAACATCAAGCTAGCTAGCTTGATTGCTGGCTAGATTTGATAGATATACTGTAGCTAGGTAGCTTGAAACCTGGCTAGATTGATAGAACTAGTTAGCCAGCTTGATACCTGGCTAGAGTGATAGACACTTTATTTGTCTGCAGGTAAATTACCGTATTTTTGGACTATAAACCGGTATATAACTCGCACTAGCAAAAACTGAGGGGGAAAAAAAAAAAAAAACTTTCACAGATAAGTCGCACCGGACTATATGCCACAGGTCATAACAGCAGATAGACCAGCATCTAAGTGTTTCTGGTACACCAACCAATAAAAGATCAGTATGTCGAGACACTAACCAATAGCATACCAGCATTGTAGTGACGCGTTGCAGCGAGGCAGTTTGACACCAACAGAAAATAAGAGCAATTACCTATAAACACCGCAAGAGGGAGGCAAAACAACAAACACAAGCAACCCCACTCTTCATGACAGTTGTTGATGTTAGTCGTAAAGTAGGCGAAATGCCTTAAAGAGGGGACAAAAAAACAGGGGTCTACTGCACTGTGTGTGTGTTCATATATATATATATATATATATATATATATATATATATATATATATATATATATATATATATATATATATATCTATATAAAATAAATTACACGTCACAAGCCTTGATCTTCTTCATTTTATACATGCTTTTTATCTTTTTAATATTATATTTTTAAAATTCTTTTGAGCATGGATGTTGATTCACATCTTTTCAGTTCTATTTCATATTTGTTATAGATGCACACATTTGATGGGCCAAGGTAAGATAGTTAAGCCGCCCTGTACTATAAATCGCAGGGTTCAAATCATGAGAAGAACATTGTGGATTATAATCCAAAATCCAAAAAATAAGGTAAATTATTTTGAAATACTGTGAATAGCCCAAAAACAAAATCATGTAAATCTATAAATACTTGCAGTTTGTATTTCTTGCTGAGCTGCTGTGAGGTATACTGTACTTGGGTTTTGGGGGCATACAACTTCTATTTTATCCAACCGCAACATGAACAAACCTTTCTCGGCGATGTAGTAAGTCAAGATAGAAAAAAAAAGAGTGAATAGACATTTTTGTTCTTTTAACTTACTCTACGTGTGAGGTATACTGTACTTGGGTTTTGGGGGCATACAACTTCTATTTTATCCAACCGCAACATGAACAAACCTTTCTCGGCGATGTAGTAAGTCAAGATAGAAAAAAAAAGAGTGAATAGACATTTTTGTTCTTTTAACTTACTCTACGTGCTTCAGAGATATCTTCTGATTGGGTCTTGCTGAAGACACAGTGATGTAAATATGGAGAGCAGCCAATCGTAACGTGATATCAGATTTCCAGTCCATGCCAAAGCGCTCCTTGATTACATCATTGCGATTCTGTGAAGACATGATATGTGACGCCGAGAACACTCTTAATTGCAAACAGCGCCATTTAACACCCCTGTCTGAGTCTTGCCATTAGTTAAAGTGAAACTTGTAATTGTTCAAACTTTGCGAATTGATAATCCTGTTAGAAATACTTTAGAGGTAAATGCAGGTGAAGCCTTTAAAAGCATCCGTTCCTGAGCAATATAGCTGTCCAGAATATGATTTTACATCTTATGGATAGCCTGTTCTTAGTTGGGACACATCTCCAACAGAATTATGATACTGAATGTTTGCGTCTTTGATTCCTCTCCATCCACCTGAATGTAGAGGTATTCAAATGCAGCGGGGTCCCGTCTCAGCAGGTCTGCTGGGTCCTTAGGGAAGAAGCAGATGCGAAACAGACACTTCATTCCTTGGAAATAGGTTCTATGCACCACCTGCGGGAAGACACAATAGATCACCCACAATCTTACTTTCCTAGTTGACATTTAAAGTGTACCCTATGCAGTCTTTGAGTGCAGTAACAGTGGTTCACATGTTTTGTCTGACAATCGGAAATGTTAAATGTTACTTTAAACTTGAGGTGCAGTGGTTAATCGACAAGTACTCAAAAATGTAATGATTCGATAATCATTTATGATTAGTTGGTTGTTTGGAAACGTAATCTTGTTTAAATCCTCAGAATTCTTGACTTTCAATAATAAGTAATCTCTGAACTCTAGTTCTCTATGAAAGCAGACTGTTACTAACTACTTTGTCTGCTTTCTGGGGGGAAGCAATGATCAATATTTTATATCACTGAAGAGAAATTTGCTCAATTATTTTACGAGATAAATTTACAATAGTTACTAACTTTTTAATTGTGCTATTTAAGCAGGTTATGCATAAACTCTGAATGTTTACATTAAAACTGACAAGAAATTTAATTTATTCAGCTGATTCATCATTTTTAAAATGGACCATTTGAAAATGAGCTCAACTGTGAAATGAAAGATTGGCACTAGTCGCTTAAAACTGATTTAAAAAATGGATGAATTATTGTTGTCTGAACATTTTGGACAAGATCATTTTGGATAAATGCAATCTTTTTTACATAAATGTTTGGCTGGATTATCGTGTCAATTAAAATTTATTAACATCCTGAATGACTGATTTATAGTTATGATTGCCTTTGCCTGGGCAATAAAGTGAATCGATTTGATTAATTAGTCATTTTTAAAATCAAATCTTATTGACTAGTGATTCGCTAAATTGTGAAATCAAGGTTTTGCATAAGTGTCAGAATGTCAGAAAACAAGACATGTTTGCAATAGTTACTAACGTCATAATTGTGGCATAAGCTTAGCAAAAACTATGAATCTCAAGTTTACATCATGATGGATTCAACCCTTGTGGCATTTGTGTTACAAATGATAAAAATTCCTTTGTTTTTTTATGATCTCATAAAAGAATTGATGGGAAAAACACGAGGGAGCTGAAATTTCCAGCAGATGGTTAAAACATATAACATTTCAAAATGCAATGATTCTGACATTTCTATGTGATTGCATCTGGACGTGCGAGATTTTGTGTAAAAAAATAATCATTGTCCAAATTTTGGACCATATAAAACCATTATAACTACAATTTTTCAGATGCATTTGAATAGGATATATGACATTAATTTTCCTGTGATTTTTGCAACATTCCATTGAGCGACGGTCAAACTGTCAGCAATCAGAAAATTCTTTGTTGACTTGTTTTTCACCTCAAGACAGTAAGTGGCGGTAGAGACCAGTTAATGGCTATGTCTTAAAGTATTATCGTCACTTCACAGGCTACAAAGACAGACCATACCGTTTTTCAAATTTTTGTGGGTGGTAATAAATTTAAACTACATGGATAGAACTGATGCCACTGAACAATTTGAGTGAATGAAGGAAAACAATATTCATAGATAACTTTAATTATTATACCTTTAAAAGCATTTACAAAATTAGGAAAAAATGCAATGTGTATAGTTTGCAAAGTGGGTAGTCAGTGTACGTTATTGTTATGTGGTCAGTTTGCACGGGATTTATTTTATGAATAAACCAATCTTTTGAATAAATGTTCGGTATACAACTTGTTTAGAATAAAAAAAAAAAATCAAGATTTCTTTTTAGAGCCATATCGCACAACCGTAATTTTAACACATGTTGTATTTACGTGCGTCAAGGGTTGGTTCTCCTGCAGCAGAAGTAACTTTTGACTCTGGTCCAGACCGCCAGCCTCCAGCACAAGGGCAAAATGCTCAATGTATCGTAATGAGAGGCGGTCCTGCAGGGAGGAGATCACATCCTGGATGCAGAGCGGAGGGAACCGATTAGACAGAAAAATATTTCAACATGGGCAATACTGCAACAAATACACATATGATATATGGAGGCAATTTCCACCCTGGTCTCACTGTATTTTTATTCACACTACTTTGTCATAGTGATATCGTAGAGATGGGTGCTTCCTTATCCTATGCTTCAGAGTCATATCTGTCATTTTGAGCAATGGAGAGCTTCCTTATATCTATTCTGTACAGATAGTACATACTAAATATTTGAGGGTTGCGGTCAAACTTTTGCTCCTGAGCGGTTTTGTTTCTATGGGCGATGTTTAGTTTTATTAGACATGAGATCTTGTAGCACTGACATGTTAATGTAGTTTGGCTCTTGTTCTAATGGTGAGCAATTGCTATCTCTTAAAAGCAAGGACAAGCAGTTTTACTGTAGGAACTTGGAGAGTTTGCTGTAAAAGACAAGAAAAAATTGTCCAATCAACCTTTCCGCAAAATCATTGGACTTGTAGCCTCCATTGCCGCAGGATAGACATGCTAATAATGTCCATGCAACTGTGCGTTTTGGTGCACCATTGATTTAATCCGCAGTATTCTTTATTGATCCACCCCTCCCTCTTATGCTGAAATTTCATTTAATTATGCTGACAGGGACTGTTTTCATCTCTCCTTTAATGTAAAAACAGTTTCTGGTTCCCCCTTTCTCTCCGGCAAAGAGTGCTTTCCAGAAGTCTAATAGAGACAGTTTAATGAGTCTGATCAGAGTTGTCACATTCATCTTGGAGAGTGACAGAGTCTGAGCAATTTTATTTGTTGCTTAAGGTTCTTAATAGCATTTGTGAGACTTCCAGCTTTGGGAAATGAGGAAGACTCAAAGCCCGAGAGGTTGCAAAGAACCTGTCAGTAGTTCAGCATGTGTGATGAACAGGTTTTAACAAACAAAATACCAGGATTTCACCAGAAAACTCGCAAACTCCCCGCAGCTCGGAAAGAGACCAGCTGTTCTGGAAAATGACTCATTTTTCTCAAAACTCCACCACACCAGCTTCATAACAGATTTGATTTTAGTCCATGTATTACATTGAGATTATTTATTGAGGGACCTATTACAACAACACATTTTTCTGGACGATAAATGATAGTAATGTTTCTTTGTTTTTTAAAAAAAATGCCACCTACTGCATATATATTGATGATGTAAGGACAAAAACAAAGTGTCCCTGTGGTGCATTGATGGAGAAATATATATGGTTTATCGAGAAAAAAACGGAATTCAAAGACGATTATGATGTTTGAAATAAAGCAAGCTTCTAGTAGCTCGGGGAGTCTTTTTGGTGAGACAACATACTGATTGATTAAAGGATCTTTTGTCAGTACTAACAAAATTGTGACACAGACTCAGATTTATCTGAATCCGACCAAGAAAAATGCACCACATTGAGTTGGAGACAATGGCTGTCCAGGATGCCATGTCATGTCTCCGCCCTCCTTTTGACCTCCAGAAGACTTGGTCTCATCTTGGGCTCAATCATAAGTTTTTCTCATTCTTCATACTTATAGTCTCAATAATGTCTTGGTCTTGGTTGGTGTGGTTTACACTCTTGGTCTTTCCTCCTCCTCAAAATGTCATGGTCTTGTCTCTGACTTTTTTTTTTAATTGATTTATTGTTATTTTTTTTTTTTAATCTCTTCTCTTGATTCCCCAAAATCTTAGTCTTGTTTTCCTCTTGACCTTGTGAATTCTCGGCACTCTCAGTTTCTATACTTACTGTCGCGATGATGTCTTGGTTGGTGTGGTTTGAATTTCTTAGTTCTCAGTCTCAACCCCCAAAAGACTTTTCTTTGTCTTGATCTCCAAAAATCTTGCTCTTGTTTTTCTCTCAACCTCAAAAAGTCTTGATTTCGACTCAGTCTCGATACTTACAGTATATTCGTGATAACGTCTTGGCTGATGTAGTATAAGTTCCTAGTCTTGTCTCAACATTAAAAAGTCATGGTCATGCTTCAGTTCCCGCCCCAAAAAGTCTTGGTCTTGTTTTGATCTCGACTTTGCATGGTTTTGATCTTGTCGTAATCTTGATACTGAGAGTCTTGCTAATGCCTTGGTGTTGGTTGGTCTAGCCTTGACTACAACACTCACTCGCACAAAAAAACTTACGATGCGTAGAGCTACTTACCCTCACAGTTGTACGGCTATCAAAGGTAAAGGACTTAATCTGTCCATTCTCCAAAAACACCTTCAGCACATTGGGTATGAGTAGCAAGGAGTCGTCCTTCAGCATTGTCTGAAAGAGATGGAAGGAAAGATTGCTGCTGGATTTTTCTTGATGTTGTGCCCACTTGTATTCTCCGTCAAGAATCCAGCATCTTTTATGGCCAGGATGTCTCCCGTGCATAGAAAATTGCATGATAAGATAGGAGACGTTCACTGCAGACTTATGTGAGCAGAGGCACAGAGGGGCAGCCAAGGCTTCTGCTTTTACTCAAAGCACTTGTTTGAACAAGTCATGAAGCACAGCGCTGTCCATTCTTCCCGAAATGTGATTGGCATCCTCTCTCTGTCTCTTCTATTTTTTTTATCTCACTGGAGGGTTTTTAAGGTATGACTCAGTCGTGATTATGCAGCCATAGAGGACTATAGATGGCAGGCTTTCTTAACGTGCGTCACACTGTAGGCTTTTTTTTTTAATGAGTAGAATTATCTCCTTAAATGTACATTGAAACAAGCCCTTTTATATCTTATGTTTTAGATTGTAAGAACAAAATCCAAACTTAATGCATGACAGTTTGTAGATTTATTGCTACAATGCATCTGACATAGCAATCTGTGTCCACAACAGATGCCCAGCAGTCTGTTGTTGGTAAATGCAAGTATTCACTTGGCATTAGCAGCTGCTGTTCCGGGCATCTTCTCTCCGTTAGCATTGTATGGTGAAAGATACCAGTTTTCAACACTTTGAAGTCAATAATTTGAATTTAATAAAGGTTGAGTTGGTGTTTAAATTGTTTAAATTGTTGAAAAAAAATTGATGCCAATAATTTTGCTTTTATTCAAAATGAATATCATCTCCAAATATCAGTTATCAATGTCTTTGACTGCTAATAATCGGTATCTACGATATTGATTAGGGGAAAAACATACAGTTATTAGTCTACCACAATAATCATTAGTTGCTGCCCCAATGTATGCGTACGTATATGTTTTACTGTTTCTCAATGAAATATGCAATATTGGATTCAAAATCCAATGGAGTCACCCAGTTTATGCTGAACCAGAGGGACATTTTCTTGAAATGGGCCTGTGCTCTATTGAGTGTCATTCTTAGTTAGTGGTAAGTTGGTGTGTGATGAGAAACATGGCAGCACACTATTTTGCCTCATCTCTCTCCCTCCTTGTCTGCTCTCAGCTTTTAACTTGTCAATAACAGCTTGCGCTCTCATCAGCAGAGGCAAGAGATTTAATCCACAACTGTCTCGACTTGAGTTGTTGCAACATTCGTAGAAACCTCTTTCCAAGTCGGATCCAATCGGATCGATTCCCGAGAGAAGCAGACAATTAGTTTAAGTAAGAGAGGTGATACAGAAAATCTATTTTTTATTGACAATAATGGTCTCAAGGTGTAATTAAGGAAATTGTGACATTTGCACGATACTGGAATTATCAGGCTGGACAATCTTATCTAAATCAGCTGTAATTAAAGTTCATGTCGCCTGTCCAATAAACTAATAAAAATATCTGTTGGGTTCAAGCGGTAAAAAAACTGTGCCCTATTAAAGTCATTCACTGCCATTAACAAGTATATTGTGTAATTACGTTTTTCAATGAGGATGGACGGGAGAGCGTCTGATGCTGCTACTCCTGTCAATTTCAAACTGGTAGACAACTTTACTGATGCACAGTAATTAATAGAGGACGGCAATGTCCCATTTTAAATATGAGGTTAGAAAAGTAAGGTCGGTTCACTGGGAGAAATTGCTGAATTTTGTGGAACCTAATTTTGATGTACAGCTGATTACAAAAGAACGGAAAAAAAAACTTTTTTCCCAGTGAGAGAAGTCTATTCCTTCACGTGGTAGCTTTGCTCCGTATTTTGTTGTGTGTTTATTTTCTATGTTTACTTTAAAATGGCTGCATTTTTTAATCACTGTTTTGTTTATTGGTTTAGATTGTGTTAACTTCCTGGTTTTCACTGTTTGTTATTGCATGTATGTTCTATGAACCCTCAAGCGTTTCAGACATGGCATGCAACTTAATACTGTGTTTGTGAAGTAGGAATTAATCAGCAAAATCCACCCATTTTTATCCCATTTCTGGAGTGAATATTTTGTCACTTGCTGTCAACTGTAATTGACATCACAGTTGCTCATGGCTCAGGTACCAACCAATCACGGCTCACCTGTCTGGTCGTGATGAGCTCTGAGCAACTTTGATGTCCTCAGTTGATAGTAAGAGACAAAATGGCTGCAACCCTTAGATAAATATAAACAGGCTCTGGTAATGACCAATCACAGCTCATCTGTTTGTCCTTGTGATGAGCCTTGAGAAAATGTGAAGTCATTTAGTTGACATCAAAACAAAATGATTTCCCCCTGAGATTGATCAAAAACTGGCTTTTAATGACCAATTACAGCTTGCTTGATTGGTCATGTGATTAGCCCTGAGCAAATGTGATATCATTTTTAGTTGACGTCAAGAGACAAAATGGCCGCCCCTGACATGGGTAAAATCGGGTGGATTTCGTATTCCACACCCGCAGTATTAATCAGAATGGCATGTTTAGACTAGTGTGACTGCATTTAACACACTATTGTGAAGATTGTTTTTTGCGCTTCCTCTTTCAGAATTTTCTGAGTAAATTAGTGGGAATGTTAAGCTATAGTGTTGCTGAGTCTATAATGAAGGCTCATTACAGCATTTAATAGCAATCCACAAATCCCACCCCAATACCCCCCCCCCCCCCCCCCCCCCCCATGACATCAACACTTTGAAGCGAAACAAAAGCTGATATTTGCATTTAAAATTTGGTGAGCGATGGCGTGGCCAGCGAGAGAATCATCATCAATTTTGTTGCACAATAGCATCAGTGTGACAATGCTTGTCTCACAGCTGTCGCACGATAACAAATGACCACAAGACGAGCTCGGCCTTTGGTGACTTTGAAGCTCTGGTTGCTCATGGCAGAATTTTAAACGGTTTGCAAAGCAATTTATTCAAGGCTAAACTTCTCACCCAAAAGCTTTCTCTTTGTTGCGCCAAGAAACACACACACACACACACACACACACACACACACATCCGGGAAGAGTGGCTTGAGAGAGGATATTTGCAGATCAAACAAAAGAAATGAGCTGTGGGAGATAGAGGGAAAGGGCAACAATAGGTGCTGGCATGCACAAGTCGCGGATGCAAAAACTTACTGAGTCGGGATCGCTGATGGACACTTGCTCGGAAAAGCGCACTTTCGGCGGGTTGGTTCGCAGACGGGCCTTTTTGGCTGCACTTATAAAGGCTGATTTAGGTGACTGGATATGTAAAGAAAGAAAGAATAGTTACCCGGCAGTAATAAAAAGCTTAGGCCATTTGTTGCTGTAATGGGAAAACTACAATGACCATCCTGGTTAGAATGTTAAAATGCTTACAATGGTTGGTACTGGGTACAAAAGAAATTGTACACCCTGAAGGCCTTTTCAATATTTTATCATACAACATTATAAATGTATTACTCTTTTTTTTTTTATTCCTCACATTTTTTTGAAGTGCTACTCCTTCCACATTTTTTGACCGATTCTCACCATTCCAACCACAAAAAATTAATGCCAGGTATGCTTCTATTTTTCTAATTGCAAAAAATCTTTTTTTCTTTTTTCAAAATTTGAACTCTCCATTCATTCCTGATGAGCAATTTTCTAATTAGGTTGATTTGGTTTTTTTTTTCAGTCTAATCCCTGTAACAATCTTTTATATTATTAAACAATTATATGGCACCATTAACAAATTCTTCTTTTTCTTCTTGTATTTTTTGTTCTTTTTTTGTCTTTTGTTGTTCTTTTTTTTCGACTTCTTATCAAATTTTGACCCAATTTGGGCTTTTTGAGGTTTTAGATGTGTGATATCAAAAACATATAAAATCCCCTAGGAGGCTAAAATATTGCATTGATTGTCAAAACATGACGACTTTCAATATGCCACGCTGCCGTCTCTTCTAAATGCTTGCTAACGAGAGTTTGAGAAGTACATCCGATAGGTGTCAATTTTAGCCCATGTCGGACTCACTTACTGCCATTAAAAATTGGAAATATTGTAAATCTTAGACATATTGATACCCGATGTTTTACCTTGTATTTCCCCTGATTCTTGCATGAATCCTTTCAACAGCAAATTGCAAACATGGTGCAATAGAAATTTTTGTGTTGACACCCCAAAGCCACCGGCTGGCGGTAGCGGGCAACTTATGACATTTGCAAGCCTTTCAATGATTTAAATGATTGGCCTAGCCTGGACTCCCATAATGCAAGTCTTCAAAAGTCATAATGACCTTTTATCTTGAAAGAGTTTGAAACTTCTGACTGCAGTTGAATGCACCATATGTCTCATCCTCAACATCAGCAACGACCAGAGATTTGGGTGTGTCAAGCTAATTTGAACATAACCAGTGCTGCGGGTAATAACTTACAAATGAAAACCTAACAAGGCTATTGTATTGATGTACTGTAATACTTGGTGTTTTTATTTGAAGTTGGCTTAGGTAGTGAATTGATGGGGTATTACATTATTTACTTGCGACAGAAACTATTTGGGACTGTTGGTGGGCGTTTAATTATCAGTTTTACAAACCCATGAAGGCAAAAAGTCCAAAATTTACACAGTAAACAATGACGCCTGCCTAACCTATAATTAAATGCTATTTCTTTTCAGCTTTGAATTGAAAAAACACACCCATCTACACTTTGACGTCATCATTTTACCAACTCCAAACGTGCAGTTTATTTTGCAAATTACGTTTCTCCACGATAGATGGATGATTTTAATGAACGACCTGGAGCTTTTCGGAGAGCGGAAGAGAAATGACCAGTACTCAAATAATTAAGCACCAAATGTGTGGGCGTGCTTGTCAAGACATGCGTGAAAAGAAATGATGAGATCGAGGTACTTGGACGCACCTGATGAGGCTGCAGCACAGTGAGAACAATAGTATCTTTGCAGCGTCTATGGGGAGACAACAGAGTGGAGTGGGTTAGGTAATGCCATGTGCGGAACGGTGTTTGGAGAGCTTCGCCACTTTCTAGCTGCAATTTCCTCTCTGTCCTTCAGCGCTGAAAGGACTGACTCATCCACCATTTTGTGTTCATGTGGTCATGTATTGGTCATAGAAGCAGAAGCATTGTTTTTTTTTTTTGGGCCGCCCTCTTTTTTCTTTCTTTTGTTCCCCTGGTCCTATAGACCCCCACCCTCCCTCCTGGGACAGTAAAGGATGCTACCTTACAAGGTCTATGACTCTCTCTCGGGGCGCGTCGCTCACCGTCTCCTCGTTAATGGCCAAGATCTGATCTCCAGGGAGAAGCTTACCAAAGGAGGGTCCGTCTGTAGATAGATGGCAATACGCAACCAGCGTAGCAAGTTAAACGCGTTCATGTAAATCATCTTATGTAACTCCTTTTCACTTTCTCACTCACCAGCAGAGACGGAGCGTACAATGACGGGCCTCTGGCTGCCTGCAATGAAGCCGAAGCCTTGAGTAGGGTGCCGCTGGATGGTGACTTGTCTAGCTGTGGCAGGACTTAGGGTACCACTGTCCATACCATCTTGGCTCTCTTCTAACATTGCAGAGCTAAACACACATAACAGATAATGGGATATTTTTGAGGCTATGTCTAAACAGGGCACAATATGATTGCAAAGTTGAGTCAATATGCTGTCTCTTTGAAGTTATAGAATTTTTTTTCCCCCTAAAGCACACATAAAGTAGGAGGAAGGGACCAGGGTCTGTTTTAATAATTGCTTGCCAGTTTTGGGGCACTGACTTGCTAAGAAGAATTAAAATTCAAGAAGGTTAACATTTATGCATTTAAATGTGTATGTGTGCTTGCGTGTGTTTGTTTGGGCATGCCCTTGCTTTTTGCTATATTGTAGGGATCAAATTCCATGTTTTACTGTCATGGTGTAGATGTCATGCACTTGCGGGGATCATTTTAATAGACCCCACACATTCAAACTCCTTTTTGAGGAAAAATACTGTATTTTTCGGACTATAAGCCTTTTTCCTCATGTTTTGAGCCCTGCGGCTTATAGTCCAGTACGGCTTATTTGTGTGGTTTTTTTTTTGCTAGCCACTAGCAAGCAAATGTATCTGTATGAGGTATCAAATTATGGAATAACTATCAAATAGAACTGAAAAGATGTAAATCAATGGCTGTGCTCAAAAAGAATTAAAACAATATATTATTAAAAATATGTCTAAAGTTAATAAGAGAATGTATACAATTTGGGTAAATTTGTGATGTGTAAATTTGATATACAGGACACAGTATATGTGATTTTATTTATGTATTTATGATTGTATATGAATTATGTAGAATGTGTTGTTATGTTCACTAAAATAAACTATCAAACAAAGGGAGAGAAAAAATGATGCTATAGAAGTATTGATTTCAATTTTGAACTGCTATTTAACTAGCTGATATCCATCCATCCATTTTCTATAAATATGTTGGGACTAAACATGCAGGCATGTTCTGGCTGTCAAAGAGAGGATGTTGCTGTTGGCAGACAATTGCAAAAAAATTAAAAAAACGAAAAAAAATTATAAACCTCATATACCATCTTTTTGCGTAAAGATCTGATGTTATAACCTACGGCTTATAGTCCAGTGCGGTTTATCCGAGACAAAAATCATTTTTTTGCTCTTTTTTTGCTGCTGCAGTTTATATACCAGTGCGCCTTATCCGGAAAATACAATACTTGCTTTATAGAATTGAATTGTATTTTTATGGTTCTCATGATATTTGGAAGACTTTGGAACGTTTTGCTTTTGTTTGAAATGTAAGATCAGCGACATTTTAATGTTTGGTATTTCTTATTGTAGAAAACTATAATGAGCTATTGTTAAATTTTCATTTACTTTTTAAGACATGTTGCTCTCCCAAAGAGCTTGTAAAAAAAAAAAAAAAAAAAAAAAAAATCAACATTCAAAAAAAAAAAATCAACAAAATCAACAATCAACAATTTGCCTACTTGAAAAAAAATTCTCAAAAAACATATTTACAGTATTTGGAGATATTTCATACGTTATATGAGTTGGAATTTGTATTATTTAAGTTTTGTCACACCAGTGCTTTTCCGTTTACTCAAAAGGAATATCGGCTCCAAATATCTATCATTGGCCTTTGGCCTTTTTAACTACTAATAATTGGTCTTGGTATTGAGTCTGGAAAAAAAAACGTATCGGTTTATCTCTACTAAAATTTCATGAGTACTTGCTTAGAAAATTTATATTTAATACCATCAATTGATAGGCCGTCAAGAAACATTAACTACTAACTCAACAAATAACTGAAAAATATTAAAAGTGTTTACCTGTCACAGGCGTATGTGTGTCCATCCTGGACCTCGGCCATCCCATGAGCGGAGGAAGCAGCATGGGAGAGGTTTGCACTGCAAAGGCTAAACTCCTTTTCAAATTCATTCACCTGTGGAATAAATGGAACAGACATGAAAATTAAATTGCATTTCCTTAATGGGCATTTTGTCTACATCTCATCAAAAAGTGAATAGTGAGAAAAATGAAAAAGGTAAATGTGAACATGCGGTCCGCGAATATATCTAAAAATCACAAGACTGCAGAAGGAAGGTTAGCGTGAAAAATTCACAGATTTTCCCTTTGATAGCCATGATTAAAGCATCTGACACAAGAGTCCTGCCTTAAAAACAACCTTTATCAAGGGCATAAAATCACAGAATGCAAATGAAGTATTTAACAGAGAATCAAGCAATATCTCTGCTGCTGTTGTGAAGCACACGTTCCCTTTTACAGATGCCTGTGTGGGAGGAAGTAAGAGCTAGATTACAGCTAGACTGTGGGGAGTGTGTACTTGCCATTGGATTGTCTATGGCGGGAAAAAAAGTCACACACACACACACACAAATGTGATGGAAATACATAAGCATTTTAGCATCTGACCTAGATGGAATCTGCTGTGACATTAATGCTTTAAAATGGGGAGAAGAGAAAGACCATGTCAAGATTACTTAGAGTTAGCATTATGCATGGATGTAAAAGTAAACACTTTTGCGAGTGCCATGGGCGGACAACAAACTGTCAGTAACTGGAGGCTGAGTCCTTTTGGTCAATAGTTTATTGATTCAAATTCTTGTCACTTGTAGTCTGTGTTAACAGTGGCTTGCAAGGGACACGGCTCATCTACAATTCCAGTGGTGCATAACTATCTTTGAAAATCTTATGTACATGATGGAAAATCCATTTGGGAAGAGAAAAAACTGGAGTTAGCTAATCAACTATTCAACATTCGTCTGTCACTATTTGAGGTGAACAGCAGTGATGAATGTGACCGTCCCAGCTGGTACTGCCGCAGAAAAATGATCATTTTCTTCGACAATGAATACTGCCCCCTCATCTATAATCCATTGTCTGTTATTACGTCCACGGGTTCTTGACAGTGCAAGTCTACCTGCATTTCTTTGCCCTTTCCTTTCTGCCCCTCTAATGAGTTTTAATTGCCATCTGCTTCCCTTTCCAGGTTTTGATAGGACACCCATCTGGCGGGTCTTCAAGGAGGTGCCAAGGATCGCTCACTCATCAGGTGAGAGTGATAACAGCGTGTCACTCTGGATGTCAGTTTCACCTCCAATCAAATCTCTGGCAGATGAGACTCAAGCTACGTCCGTCAATTTATTTTCTGGATCACCGGTTCTCAAATTGGGGTATAAATCCCTCTAAGGGTACTTGAAGATCACTTCTTGGGTTATGTGAGATTTTAACAGGGTTTCTCCAGGTTTCAGCAAACCTAATTGAAATATTTTTCATGCTGTGACAGGAGCAGGAGATTATTTTTCAAACTAAAAGCAAATTAATTGGAACCCTAGCCCTGAAGCAACCTATTGTTAAATTGTTTTATAACCAAGTTGATTTTGAGGAAACTATGCTTGTGATAGCGTAACACTAAATCTAAAATTTAAGCTCGACTGGAGCCGGAGTTTCTGAACTACGGTTTCCCAAATATTTACATTGCCATCTGTTGAACCCTCATATATCAGGAATTACTGGGTCAATCTTCACAAATGTGATTTCACCTGAACCGGAATTCAACAAGGATTCCACATTATCAACTGTTTTTAATGGGAACAGTATAATTTATTTCAAGTTAAGAGCAAATTAATTGTAACATCAACCAAACTGTTGGTGAATTCTATTATAATCAAGCTGATTTTGATGAAACTTGGTGTGCATGTTGACAGTGATGGCACAACACAAAATAATACAAATTAAAAAAAAGTCAATTCAAGTAACGCTGCTGCCGTCTTTTGAACAATCACGTATGCAGAACTACTGTGTCATTCCTTATAAATCCTAACCCTGGATTGGAAATTCAACAAGAATTCCAGATTATTGATTGCTGACCTGGGCGATAACTGGTGCGATACTTGGCATTTTGGCGAATATTAGTTTCTGCCCTTTTGAAAAATCTGATGACCAACAATCAGTCTTTTTTTTTTTTTTTACACGTGAAATCAACCACAGTCCCTTGTCATCCGACCCCCAAGGGATAATATTTCCCACATGTTTGCATGTCAAAATCTTTTCTGAGCCTAATATATTATTTGCCTTTGTAAAATGGCATTGAGATTTTCACCTGATTCCAAATGTTTACAGTACTAGCTGTCAATTGAGACCCATTTTGAAAAATCCAAATTGGAATAAATACGATTTGAAATGACCAAAAATGACATTTTGACTACTAATTGGTTAACATTTGCTTAATGTGCTTGGTTCTAAGTAGGCTTATTTTTTTCCTTTGGTTTGCACTCAGCAAGCAAGTTAGTTTTTTTGCCCTTTGTGCCCTTTGTTTTAATTATTTACTTATTTATTTATTTTAGCTTATTCTTATTATTTGTAAGTATCAAACCTTGAAGCCTTGTTTATATACCGCTTGATTAAAAAAGGGGCACTATATAGATGTTTGGCCAAACATGATGAATAATCGTGATTAATAATCATGATTTCAATAATGAGCAAAAACCAATCATGATTCATATTTTGGCCATCATCGTGCAGCCCTAATTTGTACTTGTCCGTGGCTTGATATTCCCTCGTTTCGATTATTTCTTGGTCTCACTTATTGTTGTCTGGACATCAACACAATTGGTCCCAATCCCTTTGCGGAGAGAAGTGGAACACTGAACCTGTTTTTGCTAAGAGAATGACATCAATAGCGTTGCAATCATGCTGAGCTAAGTAAGTAGCGTGCTGTGGAAAAACAGGCAAAAAATAGAGACCGATGTTTCATGGAGCCCACCTCTGAGACTGTTTTGTTTGTCACCAGGACATTTAGCAAGTACCTTTACGAATATGGTTTGCTTAGGGGCTTTTCACTGAAGCAGAAATGAAAGGATGTGTCTTTGCGGCTTTGTAAGATGCTTACAAGCATTCAAATTCTCGACTGACTTTTAAGAAGAAGTGCGAGAGCAATGAAGGTTGCCAGGGGACACTGAAGCAAACATATCCAGCCGGCAATACCAGCATCTCGCAAATGCCAAAAGGGAGGACACCGAGGAACTCTGTCAAGAAATGATCCCCAAGGGCATCAGCGGGTCTGCCCGTTGCTATGACGACAGCTCTCGGTGTAGCTCGTTGAAGCCCGTGGGTGGATGAGAATAGCGATGTGGTCGCTGCATCTTAGGCAGAGCTCGCCAGCTGCTTTGTGATCCCACGTAGCAGCTGTGGCCAGATTTCGGCGTCCCTTCCGGCACGGAGGTCAGGGTACCTGCGACACTCTGCCCTCTAGTGTTGCAGGCTGCAACTGCTTCTCGTGGCCTCTGGGTCAGGCGGCAATAAATGACCTTCACTCACATTTCTTCCAGGCCTGACAGTTTTATCATCATTAGCTTGAGGGGTGCATTGCATTAAAAATAACAGCTCTGCAAAATAGGTGATCAGTTGTGACCGTGTGATAAGGTGACTCTGGAGGACCCGTCGCTCGGTTTACAATTCCGTTTCATCGATCTGTTTTGCTAAGCAACAATAAACACAATAAGTAACACGTTATACTTTATGAGTTTGTAAGGTGAAGCTATTGGTTCAAAATAACATCCCGGCAATCCGTCATCCCGCCATTTTCTATCCTCATCAGGGTGGTGGCAAAGAAGTCGATTCAAATCAACTGATTAATAATGTCAGGTTCAGGCAATCTAGAACATTTAACATTAAATAAACGAGAGAGAAATTTAACAAGAGAAGGTACTATGTGGCACATGTAAAATCCCGGTATGTCCTAAAAAGTCCCGCGATGCTATAGCAGTGGTGGTACTAGTACCCCCGGGGGTACTTGAAGGAACTTCAGGGGCTACTCGAGATTTTAAATACAGCAAATAAACATGCAAAAATCCTTCTAAAATAATGATTGAATTAATGAGTTCTTTCAGGGAAATATAAGTTCATAAAACAAATTTTATTTTTAGTAGGTTATTCAATTTCAACACTGGAAAAAGCCAGATTCTACCCCGTGCTAAAATGGTTCGACCCAACTTGTCCTGTGCCACCTCTCGTTACCTGGCAAGTTAATGATTTATTTGCGTGAAGACATCTCCACTATGAGCCTAAAAGAAGACACTTTAAGTTGAAAATTTTTCTGTGGACAAATATTCATTTAGAATTTTTTCTTTTTGAGAACCGGTCAAACACTATATGTGATTATTTTTTGTGGACATATATTTATTAATAATTAACTTAATGATTTATTTTTGTGAACTTATCTCTACTGTAACCCCAAAACAGGAAGCTTTACGTTTGATACTTTTCTGTGGGCAAATATTTATTTATTTCTTTTTTTGTGGACAGATATTTATTAATAATTAAGTTAATGATTTCTTTTTTTGAACAGATCTTTACTGTAACCCCAAAACAGGATGCTTTAGGTTTAATATTTTTCTATGGACAAATTTTTATGTAGACATTTTTTTAGAACAGTTCTCTTTATTTTGATTTGATTAATTTGATTTTTTTGCGGAAAAATATTTATTTATAGATAAGATATTTATTTTTGATAACAGATTTCTTCTATAATCCAGAAGAGGACACTTTAGGTTGATTCTTTTTTTTGTGGATCAATACAAATCTAGTTTGAAAGGGTGTAAGCAGGGTCTAAAAGCACTGAAAATATATCTAAAGAAAGATTTATATCATCCATTACAGCTTTTTTCTTCAAATCTCATGAAATTAATTGCGATTTTTGGTTGCCATCACAGGTACCTTGAAATAAGGCCAGGTATGGGACCGATACTGATAATTGGTATCAGTACTTGCTTATCCCTACCATAAATGTTTCGAATGTTGAGTCTTTAGATGCACACCCTCCGCAAACACAATAATGTGCAAGGTTTTTACAATTACTGTTGAAACATTTTCGCATATCTTCAGTTAAACTGCAAGGTTACTAACGAAAAGACGCAAATATCTATGAAAAAGCGTGAAAATGTCAAGTGTTAATAGTGGTAGCTTGCTGTGGATAAAATTGCACCATTAAGTGGAGGGTAACCACCCATAGCTGCTTGCGCTTTTATGGCAAGCGAGCAGACTCTAAGCGGAGGCACATCATCGCTATTAGGAATACAAATAGCAGAAAGCTGCAGTGGCCCTATTGTGAAGAAAATAAGAACTTTGGCCACTGTTGACACTTGGGAAGAATATGTAAATGTTTGTTTTTCTTTCTTTAAGATATCCGGCTGTTGTAAGTGCAATATGCACAGTATTAGAGTACAATTTTGAGCCCGACAGAAAGTTTGTGGAAATAAATGCAACAAAAGTCAAACAAAACAATTTTTTGCACGAGTCCGCGTCAGTTGCTTTTGAGACTTTGCCGACACCATATGTTGGAAATGTACTGTACTAATGACAGAAAAAAAAGTCTATCCAACATCCCCGCACTAATTTTTGATTAAAAGATACCGTATTTTCTGCACTATAAGGCGCATCGGATTATAAGGCGCGCCCTCAATTAATGACATATTTTACAACTTTTTCAATCACAATATAGTAATACTCAAGGTAGTAATAATAATAATAACTCAAATAATAACTCTAAACTCTCAATAGCATAATCACCCAATGTCAATATGACCAACCTTGTTCAACTGTAAACACACAAAAGAAACAGGTAAATCTTACTTAATCAATTAATTCTCCATCCTAATCTCAATATTGATCCATATATAAGGCGCACCTGATCATAAGGCGCAGCATCAGCTTTTTGAAAAAATTAAGGCTTTTTGGTGCGCCTTACAGTGCGGAAAATACGGTAAGTACCTTTTTGTTATAGCTAATGAAACAATAGTTTCTGACTATGTTTTTAGCAACCAGTGCATGTTGTATCTAACAGCAGCTTGTGTTCACTGAAGTTGTTATGGCATTATTTTCAATAAAAGAAGCAAGCAGACTGAATCAACGTCCGAGAAGTATTCCATTTGACTCGTTTATGATTTCGGTCTTTTGGCACATACACACAATCATAAACTTTGTGGAACACAAATGCTGCACACCTATGGGTATTTATAATAAATTGAACTCGAGCTGTGTCGCGAGGAAAAGGACAAACAACTCTTTCGAGCACATCTAACGTGACACTGGTCGCTCACAATGTGGGAAATCTGAAATACACTTAACACGCAACAAATATAAAACACAAAGAATTTACAATAATAATTTTTATTGTGTTTCGCTATATGTTTTACATTGTCACTAAACCGTTGGTACATCCAATACATGGAAACATAGACAAAAACAGAATTTAACCGTAAAATTAGGAGTGAGTCCTATACATGGGTGCATCCTATATTTGGGGAAATATGGTCAATAAAATGATCTTTTCACCTCATTTTGGATCATCTGAAAATTATGTGATCAGGCCTGATTAACGATCACATGATCGAAATCTGGACATTCCTAAAGTTAAACCATCACTATTGGTGATGAGAGATCAAAAAATCTAATCAGATCAGTGAGCATCTACAACAGTGCTTCTCAAACTTTATCCAACAATTTAGCCGTGTAAATTTATTTTTTTGAGCTGACCCTAACCCAGCACAAAGCATTTTGGGATTAAAAAACAAAACAAAACAAAACAAAACAAAACAAAACAAAACAAAACAAAACAAAACAAACAGAATGCTGAGCTATCTGTATTTGTTTTAATGAAATTTTGAACTTTTTTCGTAGCGTAATCTCTAGGTGTATTTTATGTCACAATTCCAGAAGTTAGATTGTGTAACATCATGCTTTGGCTCATCCGCCAAAAAATTGCATCACTAACGTCTGTGCAGTTTAACAAAATAAAGACCTACAATATACTATAATACAATTTAGCTTCGTGTTCCAGTTATTTTGCTCTTAATTTGAAAGGGATAACTGTATTCCCTCATGGAAAAGCATTGCACAACTTCTTTTAAAATCTGCCATTTCAGAACCACTGATCAAGAAAATTTGTGTATTGCCTCCACAAAAAAGTACCCTATTGAACCATAGAACTGGATGTGGAACGTAGCATGACATGCTAATTAGATGCTTACACAACAATAATTATACATTTCGCAACGTATTAATTCCATCAATACTATAAACCGCCACCAGGAGACAGTATTGACAAGTTGCCACTTTCTTTCTCCGCCTCATTTACCAGGTGTCTTTCAAGCATCTTCAAAGGGTGAGTAGTTTTACTTTTGTTTATTTTATTATGCAGTGGTTAATTTCTCTTTTAACTTGTATGACACAGTAATGATGATGCTCGTGCTCACGGACATCTAGACACTTGTCATTTTAATGGAAAAGGTGCACCTGAATTGTTGTAATATGAAATTAATCATGTCAAATTCATTAAGTTGTAAGTAGTGTAATTACAAAGTGTAAGCAATTAGCGCAACAGGATTTTCTTTGATGTTGGTGAGCGACTGGGTCAAGGTTCTCCAGATTTAATTCCTTGATCTGGAATACATCCAGACAGAAAGACAGTAACCTCAATTACGTTGCTAGACCGAGCAGTAATGGGGGGTTAGGGTTGGGGGGGGAATTCATGGTGGAGAGGCGATACTGACGAGAGTGTAATTTCCCTCAGGACTGGTCCAAATGACATCACAAATGAAGCTAACTTTTTTTTTTTTTAAATGTCACAAAACTCCATGTGGAGTTCTGTGAGTCAGCATTTGCTCTCTTCCTGATTTTGGATTCATTTTTTTTTGTTTATCGCGCAAGCCTGCGAACCTTGTGAGTATAAGCGGCTATAGAAAAAAACCCTAACTCTATTATGCGTGCAACCCTGTTGTCATAAACTTTTTAGCATGGCAGAAGAAAGCAGTGAATCACATGATACACTGGACTTGACATTATCGGTCTTCCAAAAGAACGAGTCTTCTATTCTTCATATTTTTTTTTTTTATATAAAACATTGAGCCTTACTTGAATGTCTCCCTCCCCCTCCTGCAACCCTGTCATGCATATAATCAGAATAAAACAATGTTTTTTGTTTTTTTTAATTTATTTTTAAGTTTATCCTCTTGGTCAACAGTAACAGCTAGAGAAACATTTAATTTCTAGGAGAAAGGTAACATTAGTGCAGATTTGCAACCATAGTCGGTACGGATAGAAAATATTTTTGTGAAGAAAGTATTTGGATTGACTTGCCCTTTAAAATAATCATTATTCACAGCCCTAAATGCATTTTAGTGTATATTTTTGTATTACCGTCAATTTCAGACTATACTTACTTTTTACTAGCCACCAGCAAGCAATCTCCCTGTAAACAAAAGGAGAAGGAAGAAGACTCTATTGAAGTATTAATTTTGAGTTTGAACAGCTATTTTACTCACCACAAGGGGGCACTCTCCAATTGTAAATGCAACCGGGTACATGACTGTTGTGTTGTTGCAGTATTCTAACAATACAATTAAAAAGGTGTCAGTGTTGAAAATATGTTGGTGCAACTTGTTTCTTAACATGCAGACTGCATTGAAGGTATAATATTGCTGTAAGTTTGGAAAAAAATAAAAATAAATTTTAAAAATATTTCATGTACCTTCTTTCTGTATAAATTTCTGATGTTATAACCTGTGGTTTATAGTCTTGCTGCTTATACATCAAAAAAATCAATTTGGCTTTTTGTTTGTTTTGTTTGTTTATACGGTGCGGAAAATATGGTATTACTTGACAATTATAATATCATGGCTGATGGCTGTGTCATCAGGAAAACTGTCTTTTGAAATCCGTGTTGCATATCAATGAGTTCCATTCGTTGACGGAGAACTCCTCTGCGGGTAATAACGAAAGGTTGCCAACATTTTGCATCATGGAGAAAATCCCTAAATCTGCAAAAATCCTTTTAACATGATGAAAGAGGATACATGATTATCTCCCTGGTAAAATGAGCCTTTTTGGGACAAAGCACTATGTCTTTCACACATCAGGCCTCTTGGAGTGGGCTTGGCAAAATAATAACCAGCAGGCTTCAGATTTCAGTTTGCCGCAAAGAAACTTTAGCAAAACTTACTTTGTGCACTTAGCTTTGCAAGGATTTGACATTTTGAGGTGACAGACTCAGATCAGCATTCAATCAAAAGCGGTTTGTCTGCTCTTTTTTCTAGGGTGGACTGCTTTGCACACACCTGTAGGGCACATTAAGCAATTCACTTTGTTGGGAAATGGCTATACGTGTTCAATATATGTGTATGACATTGACATGTTAGCTACATGCACAATCAACACACTTCTCATGTGTCTTTATTTATTTCTCTACTCCATCTTTTTCTCTCTCCTGGGCAATCTGTTTGCTTCTCTCAAAACAACATTTCCTGCCCGGAAGCTAAATGTTGAGAGATTTAATGAGCATCTGTGTCTCAGGGTATGTCAAACACAACACTTTGTTTTTCCATTTTCCGATCATTGCGCTGCAGTTATGTACGGAAATGTTCTTGCATCTGCGTTACGTGTGATGCAACAATAATTTGAAAAAACAAGACAAGGTGTGAACATTGTTTTATGCTAATCAAAATCCATACAACGAGTTCATTCACACATACGTCATCATCCTTAACACACACATACACCCACACATACACATATATATATATATATATATATATATATATATATATATATATATATATATATATATATATATATATATATATATATATATATATATATATATATATATATATATATATATATGTATGTATATATATATATATATATATATATATATATATATATATATATATATATATATATATATATATATATATATGTATGTATATATATATATATATATATATATATATGTATGTATATATATATTTATATATATATATATATATATATGTATGTATATATATATATATATATATATATATATATATATATATGTATGTATATATATATATATATATATATATATGTATGTATATATATATATATATATATATATATATATATATATATATATATGTATATATATATATATATATATATATATATATGTATATATATATATATACATACATATGTTGTTTGTAATAAAAAAAACATCAATCAGTAAAAAGAAAAAAAACTTGTTTAGTACAGTCTCCACCTTTTTTCATTGATTCAAACCCTCTAAAATTTCAGTGATGTAACCCCTGTAAAATATCTTTCTAGCCAAGTACAATTAATTCAATCTTTTTTTTTTTTAATAAGATTTTTGCATGTTTTGTTTGTTTTATTTAAAATATCGAGTACCCTCTGAAGTTCCTTCAAGTACCCACAGGGGTACTCATACTAGTACTGATTTAGAACATCGAAAGCAGTTCTGGGAGGGACCGTTTTCACTATTTCGTGCTTCCGAACTTCCAAATGAAAAACATACTAAGGACACTTATTGCTCTGGTACAGTTCATTTTGAAGCAATGACTGGCCCCTCAGAACATTTCCTGCTTCACTAAAATGGAGACGATTGGTCGGCACTGCATACGCCCCGTGTACTATACAGTATTGCATAGCACTTCTGGCCCATCCCTTTAAGTTACTCTCCGGTAAATGTGTCTATCCTGCCTGTGTCATTTTACTTTCTACTTAGCGATGTAACTGCAAAAAAAACAACATTTTAATAATGACAGACAACGCATGTATACACATAAATTTAACTGGTAGTTGTAGCAACACAGATCAATAGAGTTACGGATTTTTGTTGTTGTTTTTGCTCTGGTTATGTTTGTTTGGTAGGTTTTTAAAGTCCATATTTTCCACAGTCGCCGCTGCCTCTAACGGCAAGGAAAAGACAGGGTTTTGGCATTGCACCACCTAACTTGCCCCCGTTGAGTATCACCACCAGAAACATAGCGCTCCATCTTCTGAAGTGCAAGAGATATGATAATATTTCGGGTTTGATCTACAAGGAAGATGATGGCCCCATCTGCTTCTTGAATAATGATGAAAGGCCGGGCTACCTGACCAACATGTCAATAGATTATACTTGACTTCTCCGCCAGTGCCCTGGGTCTTTTCTTCCCTGCATTATTAATGTGGTCATTACCCTACATGATCTTCAGCACAATACTTAAGTAAAAATCTGTCTTTCTATTCCAGCTTAAATGCTCTAATAGAGCTTTGCTATCTTTGTACACATCAAGTCATTATTGCGCTAAGAATAAAGATTTAAGACACTTTTTCTATTCAACACTAGAACGGTTTTACTTGGTCCTGAGAGGTTACTTTTCCATTACACTTTTTCAGTGCCGTGTGGTTATCATAAAACCACTTTTTAGATCCTCATATGAGGTGGTTCTGGTTCATAAACTGATGTGGGACGAGTGGGGCTGTTTTTGTGATTGGCTCTGTGGTTCTCAAATGGGGGTATATGAAGGCACTTCTGGGGGGTACGTGCAATTTTAATTTTTTCTTTTTTTACCGGAGCAGTATGACTTGCTTTTCAAATTAAGAGCTGATTATTTGGAACATGAAGCAACTTAATAGATACATTGTTTGTTTTAATGACTCTTTTACCTTTATTTTGTTCAGTTTTATATGGATGCACATTGTCAGTATTGATGCAGAAGAAAACAGATCATGTTAAATTATCTTGTGGAGTTGCTGAAAAAAATGCGCCAAGATTCTACTAAGTATGATCTTCCAAAAAAAATTTTAAAAAAATCACCCAAGATTGCTTTGTGCTGGTTAGAGGATACTTGGCTTAAAAAAACATTTTACAGGTTTGTTTTTTTTATGTTAAAAATTGGTTGAGAACCACTTTCTTAAGCAATGTGGCAAGTAACTTCGCTGCACACCCCCACTTCCTGAGTTTAAAGCCGGCTGCTGTTGTCGCCGATTAATAAAAACCCAGTGCATGTAATTGTGTTTACAACATTACATAACCACATTTACAATTTACAACTTGCATATATCGTTGTAAATACTTAACATTGGAGCTTGGGATGAAAATCTTTCATGAGTGCACAATCACCTTACCTCGTTCATCACTTTCATTACCATACCATTTCATCCATAATATAAATATGGTTAACTATTGTTGTAAAGCAAAATACATTGAACAATCCACATGTTTTCAGTTTTGATATTAAATGCTTGACTATGCTCTTCGCTCCAAGCGAAATGATCAGGCGACATATAAATCTTATAGTATAAATGTCGTATGCGGCGTTGTCAAGCAAATGCGTGAGTTTTTTTTTGCCATTGGTGTTAACAAGAGTTTGGCTCTTGACTGCTTAAACATGCTATAATGTACTGTAATACATAAGTAATGTAATGTAATGTAATCACTTTTTTGATCATATAACCTGACAGTAATTGATTGTGTAAATTAATCATTTTTACAATATTCCTTTAGACTTACCACCCCGCTTAAAAATGAGACATGACTTTATTATCATCACGACCTCATAATCTTTAATTATCAGTCACAAAGCAATCTGCAAAGTCTGCATATTTTTTAATCACAAAACGTGCTAGTAGCAGAAATTTCATTAGAACGTATGTGTGCTACTCCGCCGCAACATCAGTCAAAGGTGTCGTCAGCGACCGTAATCTCACCGCCGACGTCTGCCGAACCACGTTTGATTTAGTCAAGTCTCGTTTCGAGTTGAGACCAAGGCAGAACTGAGCTTCAGTTGTTTGCATTGTTGCCCCGAGCAAAAAAGTGCTGGGATCAATTTGTCTTGGCTCGAGCCTCATGGATATTCCAAAAAACATAAAAATATAAAAAATGGATCAATGATGGATGAATGCCGTTTCTCCCACAGATACATTCTGAGCTCGGTTGTGTTTTTGTAGTCCAACAGCATCAGACATGGCACCCGAGCTGGACTATAAACATTCAAACAGAGGCCCCCATAGTAAAATATTCACTAAGAGTGCCGTCAAAATGACTTGACATAAAGGAGTGAGTTCATTGAGTAATGTTTTTGTTGATCATCTGTCTGACAAAATTCATCGCTGTAGGATAGATTTCCAATTCATACAATGCCATAAAGAAAACATTTATAAGGGGTCCATGTCGTCCAGGATCTGTGGTACTTGGCCTTGAAGGACATCAATAATTATAATATGTGGATAGGAAGAATGATGCTGGCATGTATTCCTTTGAATCACTTCAATAAATCTTTGGACAATAATGTATCACAATGAAATGTTTGATCTGTGGTATGTCTGTGGTAAATGTACTTTTATAGCCCTCAAATCACAATGTGGTCTGGTTTTAATCCTACTATGCAGTTTGGGTTGGATTTGATGAAATCATTTTATTTACAGCCGTCCTTCTCAAATAGTGGGGCAGGACACACTGAAAGGTGTGTATGACCCCTGGGAACTGAATAAACTTTATTGATTCACAATAAGGTCGGCAGCTATTGCGTAATTTTGGTATTCGGATAATTTTTGGACAATTTGGATATTGAGAAATCAGATTAAAATTGTTTTTGCTTGGTGAAAAACAATTCTAAACAGAAGACTGAAAAATCACATTTGAGTCAACATGGTTTGTTAAAAAGTTATCAGTATAAATGGCATCTTTGTCAGCTTGCATTGTTCAAGGTGATGAGTAGGAAAAGCTACTGCTCCAAGTAGGGTGCAGACATTTACGTCTGTCACGCCAGCCTATATGGAGCAATCAAGCACTGCTAGCTAGTGGCTAATTTTATTCTAGACTCGGCTATAACAAAGCCCAATACATTTGTTGACCAATGTATTGGGCTAAACAGAAGACTGAAAAATCACATTTGAGTCTGCATGGTTTGTTAAAAAATGATCCGTATCTTTGTCAGCTTGCATTGTTAAAAGTGATGATTAGGAAAAGCTACTGTTCCAAGTAGTCAGCATCAAAGAGTGCAGACATTTACGTCTGTCACGCCAGCCTATATGGAGCAATCAAGCACGGCTAGCTCGCTGCTAATTTTATCCTTGACTCGGCTATAACAAAGCCCAATACGTTGGTCAGCTCTGGCACACGCTGTTTTCAAGCCTAGCACACTTAATTTTAAAAAGCCAAACAATTCCAAATTTGTACATCTTCACCTGCTGTTTATTTTTTCATTTGCCATAATTACTTAAGCAACCTTTGAAAATCTTTTCATATTTCTATTCTTTAACTGGATCTTTATCCTCAGCCTTGTTGTGACTAAACTGTCTTTTCAAATTCACTCTTGAGACTTAATTGTGTCCACTATACGGGACATTGAATTTTGGTCAATAGTATTTCACTCACTTGAGCTACCCTACAAAGTCATAGTGTGCTCAGTTGAGAACACCCTGGCCTTTCCACCGATGTCTCGTGTTTGGGTAGGAGGCTGGATATTTTTGCTGTTTTACTGAGACAAAATGGACAAAACGATGGACACAAAATTTTGGAAATAAAACGAAAACTGAACCCCTCAAAACCAATGTTTCTCAGTGCAAAATGACGCAAATATAGCCTAGAGGTCTTGAACAGCTGCGCTCACCGGGCATACCATACAAATGACTAAAAGCCAGAAGAGAGGCAGAGTGTCCATGACAGCAGCAGAGTGGCTGTGTCTCTCTGTTGTCACCCTCCAGTGAAGCAGCTTCTCTCCTGACAGTCCAACGCCAGAGAGTGAAACTCATTCTCCACGCAACACTGCCCTCCCAAACAGCCCCCAGCCCTTCGTCTCCACCGCCACCCACAAGACCCTCACATTACATCACTCCGATGACACCCAGTGAAGTGGTCTTTTCCATATTCACACAGGTGCGTCTCAATGAATTGGAAAAATCCAATTTACAGCATTTCAAATTTATAATCTCACTATACTCCACACTCTGTTTTAACAACTGAAGTCTGGCACGAGGTGCATCTTGAGGCAGAGTAGACCGGGTATTGGTATTTTCACAGATGTGCACAAACCTGCGCAGTTAAAAAAATGTCAGGTTGTGCCGTTGTGGGCGTAAACACAGCAAACTTTCTAAAAGTGATTCATCACAGAGTAGCTCGGATTTCTCATTCCATTTCCGGGCCGATCAGTCCATTCCAATCATCTTTCTGTGTGGCCCAGTACCATATATTTGATGGACTGGTACCAGTCTGCTGACTGGAACCGCTGGTTTTAGTACATTGATGCATGATGTTTTGTTTTCCGCAAGGGCTGCTCGCCTGTAATCCTGACCACAATGAGAGTCTAACTACACTGTGGGGCTAGAGGAACGCTGTCACCCTTTTTCTCTTATCTTTCTCTGCCGCGACAAACTTATCTTCTCCTCGGTATGCTTTTGCGGTTGTGTGGAGAATACCAAGTGGCTTCTCCATTCACATGTGTAATCATCTGGCATGCTCAGCTGTCAGGTTGTTGTTACTGCCTGTCGGGCCAGACCTAAGTATTGTCGAAGCAGTTTTTCCCATCCTTTATTGAGCCAAGCTACCCATTCTACTATAAAAAAAAAAAAAAAAAAAAATCTCACAGCATACCCCCAGACAAAAACAGTATAAAATCTGAAATAATTACCATCTTGTCTCAATTTACTCACAAATGACTAACACAGTGTAAAATCTGGGCCTGTTAAATTGGACAGAAAATTGATGTTCTGGGTTTGTATGATTGTCTCTGTACCATCTGTCTCTAATGGACCAGCATTATTCTATCTATGTCTTAGTATGTCACTGGCATACACGTGTATATATATATATATATATATATATATATATATATATATATATTGTAACCCCACAAATTATCTTTCCTTGAATATATATATATATATATATATATATATATATATATATATATATATATATATATATATATATATATATATATATATATATATATGGCATATTGAATTAAACCTTAATCCCGTTCAGCCGAACATTCCATATCTTGTAAAGAAATGGAACATTTACAGTCCCAATGAATTCATTTAAATGCATGTAATGTGACAACAAAAAGGTCATTGCACCATTCCTTCCCGAATTTTCCCATATCAAATCATATTGTAACCCCACAAATTATCTTTCCTTGAATTCATATGCAACCCATGCATTGAAAAGCGTATAACCCAAGATTCCATGTGTGTGTGTGTGTGTGTCCAGCCAATCAAACGCATGGACAGAAACGTTCCCTGCATATACACGTAGTGCAGGTTAGCTAGCAAAAAGTGCAGAGTTTAGAGATACACATGCTAACCTCTTTTCTTTGCGAAACGAACGAGCAGCGACACATCCACTCATCCAGCAAAAGTAAAAAAGAAATATGCTTCTTTTAAGATGGAATGAATGTTGGAGTATATGCAAGTAGAAGAACAAGCGGTGAAAGTGGGTGAGATTTTTTTTCTTTTTCACAACGTGGCTCGTTTATTGCCATGGGGACAAGTGCTATATACATCACACTGTCATGTCTAAAACACTTATTGCTCAAGATATAAAAATAATGATAATGACAAACGTGTTGAAAACAAACAAAAATAATTGTGATTTGTTTAACAACATTGTTGAGACTTCTGGCTGCCTGGTTTACTTGTATGCTTGCCCATGTTCAAATACAAATAAATAACATTTTATAAAGAATCCACAGGTCTATCTTTGATTCAATAAAATGATAAATGTATTTCCGTAGTAGTTCCAAAGCTCTTCAAACAAAAATACTTTAAATAAAAGGCAAACATTACGGTAAAGACACCGTGTTCTCTAATCTGCGATCAATCTCAACTGCCCTTGTGATGCTGGCTTAAGGCTCTTAAAGGGTGAGTATTATGCACCTTTCCCTCTGCTTTAAGGGGGCAGTAACATAAATGTCCATTGTGCAGTAAGCCAAAAACAACCCACAAACAAAAAAATAACTTTCTAGCTCTTGGCCATTTCAAAAATTGAAATTTCAAGTAACTCTGTTAATCCCAAAGGCTCCTACAAGCATGTCAATCACAATATTCTCCGTATTGGTCCTGGACAACACATTACTCAGAGCCCCCCTTCCTTGCTTGCTCATTAATGCAAAAATGTGAATTATATGATACCGGTCACTTTAGGAGCGGCATCAGATATGTGCAATGTGACTCACTATGTGCATGTCAGAAGTCGCTCACCTTGGTCCAAAGCCTGCTCAGGGAGTTTGTGTAAATGCTCAGGCTCATTGCAAATTAGAGGGAACATTGCTTACCATATAATATTGTATGCATCTCATGCATGCAAGTGTAAAAAACAAAAATAAAGTTTTCTATTCATTCTTTGTGGGTGTTAAGCAGTGTAAATACACAACTATGGTTCAAATCCATATAACGACGAATAAACAAGTATTTCTCATCTCTAGTAGTTTTTGTGACCAACACTTCACTTATATTTGCACAACGCAATAAGGGAAGACGTTATATTGCCTTAATAAAGCGGATTATCATTCTTGCTTATGTATGATATTTCCAGGAGGTGTGTGTGACTCTACGAGTATAATATATTATCTGCTGAATTCTCCATCAGTGTGCAGGAAATGAATATATGCTTGACTGCTCGTCCAGCTTTAATCCATTCATTGCTCCCCGGGTGAAGGAGAGGGGCAAGCAAAATGCATCCTGCAGCTCTGTGCAGATCGAAAAGAGCTTGACTGTTGCATTGAAGCAGGTACACTATTCTTGTTTGTTATTGTTGTTATTGTTGTTATTGTTTATACCTCAGAAAAAAGATCCTTGGATTCTTTCAATTTGTTCAATCGTTTGAGAGCATCCTTTGTGGTATTGATGATGTTGGAAATTTTAAATACTTCAATGCTCATGATTGACTTGTGCAACCAGTCCCGTCTAGCAAGTCTGAAAAACCGGTCATTGTCATGTTATCTATTTTTTTTGGGGCTTGTAACAGAGTAAAATAGCACATCAGAGCTTCATAATGTGCACCTGTGGAGAGACGCTTATTCCTTTTGCAAGTGGTGGTCCACTGCACCAGCTTCGTTACCAGTTGTGATGAATTAGAGTGCGACGGTGCACTTTTTGTCCCAGTTAATGGGACGCAATCAATAACGTTAGCGGCTTATCAGCTACCGCAGCGTGATAACCCCAGTATGAGGGCCTCGGAAAACACATGATAATCAATGTGAATGCAGGGATAATCAAAAAGATTCTTGGAGACATGGGATGGTGAACACTTTGCTCATTGATTTGAAGGGATCGATGAGTGAAACTATCTCAAAGTGGACAAAACCAGTGTGCTATTAGAAATGCAGGCAATGTTTGGAACAGTGAAAACAGATATAGGGTATTTTTTTAAATTAATGTATTTATTTATTTTTTGCTTTGCGAAATAAATTATACATTGTCCAGTTTGGTCTGATGTTTTTTCGTCAAGATCACACCAGCCAAGATAAAGACATAATAAAGACTGCAATGCTTGTCAAGACTGATGCATGTCCAAGACTTCTGAAGGTCATGGCTAAGACAAGAACAAACCTTTTGAAAGTGGAGACCACAACAAGAGAAACATTTGGGAGGTGGTGACACTTTTGAAGATGTAGACTGAGACAAGACCTAGGCTTTCGGAAGTCGAGAGAGAGTCAAGACAAAGACGTTTGGTGGTTGGGACAGAGACAGGACTGAGACTTTGGAGATCAGGACCGAAACAAGATAAAGACTTTTGGAGGTGACCGAGACAAGTCAGAGACTTTTGAAGGCGGAAAGCAAGACGACCAAGCATTTATGAGGTGAACACTGAGACATGACCACGACTTTTGTGAGATGAGGGAGAGACAAGACAAAGACTTTTCGAAGTTGAGACAGAGACAAAACTGAGAATTTTGGGGTTTGTCTAAGACAAAACGGAGACATTCGAAAAGTTGAGTCTGAGAAAAGACCAAGAGTCCTTAAGGTTGTGACAGAGGCAATAACAAGACTTGTGAAGGCTAAGACAGAGACAGGACAAAGACTTTTGTAGATGGAGACCAAGACGAGACAGAGATTTGGAGGTTGAAACCAAAATAAGAGAAAGACTTTTGGAAGAGACCAAGACAAGACCGAAATATTTGAAGGTGGAGAGCAAGATAAGACTATACTTTTTGGAGGTTGATGCCAACAACAAAAACCCTTGGTGGTCAAGACTGAGACAAGACCAACACTTTTGAAGGTTGAGCAGACACAATAATACAATTGGAGGTCAATACAAAGAACCAAACATTTGTTGGTCAAGACTGAGACAAGACCAACAATTTGGAATGTCGAGCACAGACAAGACTACTTTTTGAGTTCAAGATCAAGAACCAACACCTTTGTTGGTCAAGACTGAGACAAGACCAACACTTGTGAAGGTCGAGGCAGGGACTACTTTTGGAGGTCGAGACCAAGAACCAAAACCTTTGTTGGTTAAGATTGAGACAAGACGAACCCTTTTGAAGGTCGAGGCAGAGACTAGTCTAAAGCTGCAGCCTGTACCACAGTAAAAGATGAACGCTAGTGAGTGTCCGCAAAGGTAGCGAGTCTTTTGAGCTCCTCCAGGATTCATTCAAGGTCACCAGTGGTTGACACTAGGTCACCAGAGTTAACCAGATACTCCTTTAACCCTTGGTGACCTTGAACAGACTCTGGAGTAGATTAAAAAAAGCCTCTACAGTAATCCCTCCTACTTCGCGGTCTCAGATATCGCAGTCTCAGTACTTCGTGGGTTTTTCCAGGAAAAATTAAAAATATTTCAAAATAAAAAATAATTTAAAAAATGCGCAAAAATGGAAAAAAATGAAAAAAGCAAAAAAGTACATTATACAGCACTGTATTCATCAAATAACAAGTAATATTAGTTAATAACTATGTTAAGAATTCTTCAAGCGTTAGCGTTTGTTATCTTATTTTGAAATGCATGCTTTTAATTTGTCGGGTCGCGTTGCATTTCCGTTTCCTGTTTTACGTTCTTTGTGCGTCATTCGGCTCGTTAAGATGACGTAGTGAATGACAACGTAAGCTCATATTTATAGTTTATTATCATTTATGTTGAAAACGCACGCTACTGCCTTGCACTTGCACTCTATAGTTAGTAGATGTTGTTAGTTGTTGCTAACCCGCTAATGTCGGCTAAAAATACAGTAAATTCATAGATTAAAGTTCGGCAAGTGTTTATATGTTAGTTGACTGACTTTAACATTGTTTTTGATTAATTATTCAACAGATACTACATGATACACCATACATGAGCCAAAATAAACATGGTGTCTTGGTGCAGATAACCAGTCCTGATAACATATTCTCAACAAACTAAGTAATATTAGTTATTTAATGAATATACAATAATGTTAATAAGGATAATGTAATGTTAAATAATAGGACAAAGGAAATAAAATACGCAAAAAATACAAAAAAAAAAAGGATTGTTTATGGTTACTGCGGCTATATTGTGTCGTACATAGAAATCTAGGAACGGATACCCTACTTCGCGGGTTTCAGACTTCGCGGGGCGGTGACACCCCCCATTAACCGCAAAGTAGGCACTACTTTAACATTAACATTAACCGCACTGTACCTTCATGGAAACTCACCAGCCTTCGCCCATCAGCGAGATACCAGCTGAAGACTTGGAGATCGAGACCGAGTCAAGACCAAGATTTTCAGAGACAATGACCAAGACAAGACCAGGATTTGAGACTAATAACCAATATTTTTGGAGTTTGAGACTGAGGCAAGACCAAGTCTTTTGGACCATATTCGGGCAAGACCAAGACTGGGCACATGTTGAAAATTGGTACTTGTAAAAAAAAAAAAAAAAAAAAAAGTTTTACAGTATTAAAATGGTGACAGTTCTATCAACTACCCCTTCAAGAAAATTATATCACTATTATGAAACGTATACTGCATATGAGTGAAGCCAAGTACTATTTGTTTGTTCTTCATGAGACTAGAAAATATCCATTCCCTTTCTTTCTGCTGTGCTTTCAAGATGCAAAGACAAACAACCAACGAACAAAAGGTCTTAGAAGACAGATTATGAGCTCATAAACCACTGGCGGCGATAAAATTAAGGTATAACTGAACAGCCCCAACATACTTGCAGCGTCCCAATAAAAGGAAGACATTATTAGAGCTGACGGGGCCATTGTGGTGCAGCTAAACGGCATAAAACTCTACTGACAGAACTTAACCTGTCAGCAAAAATACTGCGGCTTCTTGTTAAGATGCATGAAAGAAGTGCTTCATCTTCAAGTTCATCTCTCACGTGCTGATTGTAAATCATCAGATGATAATTACAAGTACAAACTACAGTGTTTAATGGCTCTCTAGACTGAAGACCTCCGCCAAGGCAGAGCCATCCAAATTTGGATTGGCACCAATTCGTCATGCTACCTTTAAGATGCCAAATCTTTTTTATTGACGTTGATGCATTTGTCAAAGAAAAACATTTTTAGACATCCAGAAGTCCAAATCGTCCATATAAAACTGTAGAAAACACAAATTCAGCAGCTTAAGATACAGTGTAGCTGCTCCAAATTTGCAATAAATTTAATGTGTGCATGTAGTGCTGAGGAAAATTATGTATGGTGTCCATAAAGTCTCTTTACCATTTAAAAAAATATTAAAAATGCCATTGATTAGATATTTTATTCAGATTTGTTCAATTGTATTCAGTATTTATTAAACTTTTTTTTATATCACACTGCATTTGTGTGTATCTTTTTTTGGCAAGAAATCGAGTACCGTCTTTCTGTGCTTCGTGCAACTAATGGTGCATATGTAGAAGTGTATTAAAAGAGGTAAAAAAAATCTTCATTAAACGCTGAATACAAAAGAACAAATCTGAATAAAATATCTAATCAATTGTATTTTTGAGAAATTTTTGAAATGCTAAAGAGACTTTATGGACACCCTGAATATGGTTTAGCAAAAAAAAAAAAAAAAAAAAAAAAAAAAACAGCACCAAAATGTGGTTTGGTTTTGCTGGTTGAATCTAAGCGAGCTTATAATAGCTCGGGGAACCTATTTGCAGAGACAACATGCACACAGCCATATTTGCAAGGAGGAGTCTGACACATGACACACTTTTGTTTGACAGCAGGTTTTTGCTTCCTTTGTCTCCCATTCAATGTGTGGCATTTTCTTGGTCAGAATCTGACACATCTGAGTTGGCCTCACAATTTTATTGTCCATACCGATGAGTATCAAATGTTTCGACACCTTTAGATTCGTCGGATTCGATTTTTTTGGTCTGGTCTAACCTTAAATGTGTAAAAATATCATGACAAATAGTTGGGTAAACCTGCAATGGATATATGTAGTCATAATTAAAAATCTAAGTAGTGGCGGTTGATTTTTTTTAAAAATAAATAAAATAACTGTTTATGGACCGGTCTGAGTTAATGGGAAGAAAAATGGTCATTTATGAAAATCTGTGATAGAGTGAAGCAGCAATAATAGAGCCATATTCTAGCAAGGGAACATTGCACGCGAGTTAAGAATTATGCAGATCCTGCTCTTCTTTTTCTTTTTTTTTACGTGTTGATTTTCAAGTATGACTGTTTTGTCATGTTCTATTTTTCAGTGAATAATGAAATCATAATTCTGCTAATGCTCATGCTTATTCAGTGTCGATTGTATTTATTTATTCCAGCCTATTAAGGAAGTTTGAATAAATCAAAAGATATAGACCAAAAATAAATGTCCACAACAGTGGATACAAATAAATAGGATGGATTTCAGGAAGGCATTTATTTATTTTAATCATTCAACAAGGAGCGCCTTCGTCAGTGTACTTTATTCCTTTATTTTGCAGCTAAAGGTCATTACGCGCTCCCCTTCAAATCCTCAGTTTATGAATTGTTTTGATAGTGAGAAGAAAACCAGATGAAGTTTGAATGTGTGGCCAAATTGTGTGGAAGCAAACGAATGGTGAGCTCTAATGTGTTAGAGCAGGCTCCTTTCGGCCCGATACGGTCAAGGGCATAACACGCACGCACAGTGAGTAAAATGAGTCTGTCATAGCATTTTCTTTGTTTGGACCAGCCAAAACATCCACATGAAGCCAGAAAGACAACAGTGCATGAGTGCAAACTATATAGGGCAGTGCTTCTCAATTATATTTTGCAAAGCCTCCCCCTCAGGAAAAAGATGTCCCCACTTGCTCGATGACTATAAATGAGACCTTTATCTTTAAAAATTGTAAAGGGACACCTAAAATTGTATCATTTTCAACATGAACAAAAAAAAAAACATTTAAAATAACTTACAACAAATTTTAACTGTGTTTTTTTTTTACAGGGGTTTATACAGGTTACACCTCATTCTTTATTTGAATAAAAAGCTTAAAGTGCATCAAAGTGCATGACATTTTTTTTTGATCCTTCTTCAAACTAGAAACATTTTTGACCAACTGAACGGTTTGATGGTGACAAATAAAAAGAGATGAAACAATAATGAATGTAAATTGAGGGTGTCATCATGGAAGAGTGGTTAGCACGTCTGCATCACAATTGTGCTGTCCCTGGTCCATTTCCAGCTCTGGTCTTCCTGTGTTGACTTTGCATGTTCTCCCCGTGCCTGCGTGGGTTTTCTCTGGGTACTCCGGTTTTCCTCTCACAATGCCCAAAACATTCATGATAGGTGAATTGGACACCCCAAATTGAACTAGAATTTTAACAATATCTTTAGTATTTTAACCTGAAGGAAACGGTATAAAACATATTAATCATTAATGTGATTGAGAAAAAAAACGTGGACAGCAATAAAAAAGTTTCTAACCCCTGCATATACTTTGACAAAGAGTGCACCACATTGTGCTAAGGATGTACAGTATAATTACTGTATTTTGCACACTACAAGGCACAGTTAAAGCCTGCGATTTTCTCAAAAGCTGACAGTGCACTTTATAATCCGGTGCAACTTGTACTGTGCATAAACCACGAGTTTAACTGTTGAGACACGAAAAAATAAAATAACTTAATCGCCTTAATTCTTCAATTTGTGCCGCTGCATTTCAATGATAAATGTATTTTTTTACAACTAAAATTGATATAACACCCTGTTTGAAATTTTGATATGCGTTATATGCTCCAATTTTTTAGCGATTTAAAATTGTGATTTTTTTTTTTTAAAGAAAGCACAATTTTATTCAAGAAAAAAAATCCAGAATGTCTTTTTCAATCGACAAACAGATAAATTTTAAGGTTTTATTTATATATATATATATATATATATATATATATATATATATATATATATATATATATATATATATATATATATATATATATATATATATATATATATATATATATATATATATATATATATAAAGTTTTATTTTAGGTTTTTGGTTGCAATTTGATTAAAAATACAAGTTTAATATTTAATTGAATCATAATTATTTTCTTTAAAACTCTTGATCTGTTTTGGAATTGATCTAAACAGTCTTTCAATGTAGTCGAGTTATATATGTTTTACTTTATTCAGATAGTACTTTCCACAAATCTTTATTCTTAATTTTTGATTGTCTGTTAATAAAGTTTGACCGATTGTTGATATTCCCTTTATCGCAGCTCCATCTGTTGGACCCTGGCCACTACTATGGCTTCTATTCTATGTCCCTTATAAATGAAAACAGTTTTAAAATAGGCGATTCATTGAAGGTGCGCCTTATAATCTGCAGCCCCTAAAAGTGCGAAAAATACAGTACACTACACCGCGCAAATGCAAAGCCCCTTTCCCTAAGCAACCCTCCTGACATCTTGCCCTACTATATGAGAAGGACTGATATAGTGAGTCACATCGGGGGTGAAATGAAAAGGTGAGGAAGGAGTAGATTTTCCAATTTTCCCATTTCAAGAAAGTTCTCAGTGTTTTCACAGTCAATGGCGTGACACCGTGACCTTCCCTCTCAAAGGCTGATTAAGATGGAAGCAGAGTGCTGCGTTACAGCTCCCAAACGTTTGACTTGACCAGCCAGAACCGAGAGAAGAAACTGGAACGGTAGTTAGGCGCCCAGAGGTGACATTTACAATTTAAAGATGAGAGCCGCATGTACTTAATTAAGTAATAGCAGGGGACGTCAGCTACTCTAGCTGTCACCGCTTCCAAGGAAAGCTTATTTCATGCTCCAAAAAGCATTTGTGTCTCAAAGACAGACACACACGCGCAGGCGGGCCGCGATGTGTGTTTGTCTATGCTATTAAACAAAGAGTGTCTGACAAAGATTAACAAAATAATTAATCCAAAGACAAAAAGTCTTCAAGGCAGCAGAAGGAAACAAGAACGACATGTGTTTAAAGTGCTGCACACCGTGTTGCTCTCTGTGCACGTTTAAATGTTGCGGCAGTGTGGAAGCTGCCATTGTGGACTAAATTCTGACGTTGGAACATATTTTCAAGTACCATATTTTCCGCACTATAAGGCGCACCATAATACTGTATAAGGCGCACCCTCAATTAATGACATATTTTAAAACTTTTTCCATATATAAGGCGCACCGCATTATAAGGCGCAACAGTAGAAGCAACTGTCTTAAGTTTTTATTTTATTAGTATTTCCGAGACAGTTTATCTTTTAACAGCAAGGTATGACATGTAATGCAACATTTATATCAGGGAACCTTTCCTTCAGTGCAATCACAATATAGTAATACTCAAAGTAATAACAATAATAACTCAAATAATAACTCTAAACTCTCAATAGCATAATAACTCAATGTCAATATGACCAACCTTGTTCAACACTAAACACACAAAAGAAACAGGTAAAGCTTACTTTATCAGTTCATTCCCCATCTACGAATCCCATTCTCAATATTGATCCATATATAAGGCGCACCTGATTATAAGGCGCACCTATCAGTTTTTTTTTTTGAAAAAAATAAGGCTTTTAGGTGTGCCTTATAGTGCGAAAAATACAGTATATAGTCACAGTAAATATGTTTGATATATGACTGCAAGTAGTCATGCGGGTACATGGTGGAAGACGGTGCGGACCCAAACTGCCGGAAGGCAAATTGGTAGGGTGTGCTCAAAAATATGTAATTAATATAAAGGCGATCAGGAAAAATAAACAAGTTTGATAACAGAACAACGCACAACAACACCTGACAAGAACCGAAATGAAACAGAATACTAAAAAAAGCCAAAACTGATGAGGCAACAAGGAACACCTGGGCATGACACAATAGGTGCAGGGAGCTGATTGGCATACACAAGGGAAGCAGGTTAAGGAGAAAGGTGGGCACAATCAAACAAGACACTGACACAAGGGGAACAGAAACATAAACTAGAAAACTACAAAACCCTAACCAAAAAACGCAGAATGTGAAAAGACAAATCAAAAACCCACAAAATCCCAGACCAGAACAGAAAGCCCCGATATCAACCCAAAACAACCATCCCAAAACATAATAGTATGTTTGAATGTAATTGTGTGTTTTTTTCCTCCAAATATGTTCAGACATACTTGCTGATATGCTCGAACAAATTTGCAAATACATTTAAACGTACTTGTTCATTTTGTTCATGTCACAGTGTATTAAGTTGCGCATACCCGGCGGCATAGGAAAAAATGCTCAATGACCAAAATAATGAACAATGTTTACCTAATTTTTGAACATATTCGTATAATATAGGACAAATCCTAAGAAAATATCATTTTTTAAACCCTCGTGGGGTGTTTTGTCCTATCATTTGATCTTTACATCAAAATAATTTTACATCAAAGGGAAAGCATTGAAAGAAGACAGCAGGGAGTTGAAATTTCACCCAGGTGGTGACGTGTCAAAATTCAACATGGCATGACCACTTAGTTATCACACTCCCTGGACTGAGTGATCCCTTGGCTAAAAATACTGTCAGAATGATGTGGAAGACCCAACAATGATCGAAATACTTCACAATTATTATGGCGAAAAATGTTTTTAGCATTTATCATACAAGTGAGATTGAATGTATTTTTCCCCACAATAGTTATGGACTTATAATAACTTGGGGAGGCTATTTGCTGAGACAACATGCTATACTCATACCCCGTGGCATAATAATGAATCAACAAAAATAAAACTGTTTAAT